>NC_073312.1:4232221-4363802 GCF_027595985.1 Sorex araneus
GCGCGGTGACTCACTCGGACGCATCACTCCAAAGTGGCCGTGACACCATCACTAGCTACAGAATGACCCCGCAGGGGGTTCGTTTCCTTCCCTCCCCAGCCACCCCCCACTCCCGCCCCGTCAGCAGCTCCTGGCACTGATTTTCTTAGACTGTTCTTTTTTTTTTTTTTCTTTTTGGGTCCCACCCAGCGATGCTCAGAGCTTACTCCTGGCTCTGCACACAGGACTCACTCGGAAACTATTCCTGGCAGTGCTCGGGAATCATACGGAATGCAAGGGCCAGAACCAGGTCCAGCGAGTGCAAGGCAAAAGGCCCTCCCACTGGACTATTGCCCCGGGCCCTCTTATACTTGTCTTGTTTCCAAGACCCCTGACACTTTTGAAGGTGGGGGGCGGGCATTTGCGGGAAGACACCCCCTACCCAGCACCCCATTAGGCCTCCCTTGATGCTTTTCTCAGGCGTCAAGGATTCTGGTGGGGCCGTCAAAGTGAGCAAGAGCCAGCGCAGCCTGGGGAGGGGGAGTGGCACGTCCCTGGGCGTGGGCATAGCCTCACGGCTGCCCTCCTGGCCCTGCACCCACGTGCCTGTCCAGGGGGTGCCGGTGAAGCCTGTTCAGCCTCGGTCTGACTCGTCCTCTGCTCCATGGCTGGGCTCTTCGGCCTCCGCCCATGCTTGCTGCTGAGCGTGAAGGACCCTCACGGGGAGGTCCCAAGCTCGCACCGACTGTGTCTACCCCAGGCCACCTGCCTCTGCTCTTTCTGCGCCTTCCAGCTGCCCCAGTGAGTGACCGCTGCCCGGAGATCTAGGTAGGCCCCTTCTGGGGCCAGTCCTGCTGCAGAAATGGCTCCAAGGCAGGAGCCCCACAACTCAGAGCACTAACCACTCAATCATCATGGCCCACGCAGGAGCCCCACAACTCAGAGCACCGTTCTACCATCATGGCTGAGGCAGGAGCGCCACAGAGGGCTCGGGGGGAAGCGTCATCTCCTGTGGACAGGCCCGTTGTATTTTGCTGGCTGGCTTGGAATTTTCAGTGCAGGAGAAAAAAAGGGCTTTTGAAAGGGCCCTTTCGGTGTCAACACAACAGTACATTTATGCCAGAGTCAGTAACGTCTCTAAGCTCGACTCAGGGCACTAAAGAACGATTCGCAGGGCTGGGGAGAGAGGGCGGAGGGTAAGACGCTGGTCTTACACGCGGACGGCCCTGCTTCAAGCCCCTGCACCGCACAGCTCCTGACCACCGTCGGGAAAGATCCCTGAGCACAGAGCCAGGAGTACGCCCAAAGCTCTCCCAGGTGCCGCCTGAATTCCCTACCCCCGAAAGGGAGGAACGCATTCTCGGCAGGTGGAACATTTTCTTCCATTTTGTCTTTGATTTTTATAAAGTTGCCGTGATTTGTTACACTCAATATTCCAGCACCAACCCCACCTCCAGTGACCCTTCCCACCGCCATTATTTCCAATTTTCCCTACCCAATTAAACGGCGGGACCTTTTAGCATGCCCCGGCATTGCCGGCGGTACTCCAGGCCCCACCCGGGGGCCACTGCTACCACGGGGCCGACTCTGCAGTGCCAGGCGCCACCCTGCCTCACCCCTGCAGTTAGCCCCCGCAGCAGTGCTCTATAGCTTGGCAGCTGAATTCTCATCTTTGTTTCACCTGTCAGAAGACAGAAGCTCCAAGAGGCTCAGGAACTTGGAGTCGCACATGAGTGTGTCAGACTCTGTGACCCAGAATGTTCTCTGGGGCATGACTATGTGGCTTCTGAACATTTTTCTGTGTGCGCCCCGAATATTTGAGGAGCTGGGGGAGATGAAGCCGCCCCCACCCTGACCTGCCAGGGCTCCAGGTGGGCGGGTCCCGCCAGGAGGAAGCCAGGAGCCAGTGTGAGCACCCCAAGGCACAAGCTTCTCGGGGACAGCAGGCAAGTATGGGCACAGTGTCCCCAAGAGAAAGGTGAGTCACAGGGACCCCGCAGCTCCGTGTGGGTCACTGGTCTGCCCCCCAGATGCAGGGAACTGTGTCGGGAACTGATGGAATGTGCCAGGCCAATGTCACCTAGACCCGCCTGTCTCAGAGGGACCCACGGGGGCCTCTGTGCCTCCAGAAATGCCCAAGGGGGGGCACAAGTGAAAGTCACAGAGTGGGGTCACTGCAGGAAACCAGGAGTCCGACCGATAGGAGGGGCAGGGGAGCCACCGGAAAGAAGCAAGGCCAGCGGGAGCCACGGTCAGAAAATGGCTGAGAATTGCTCCACTAGGCCATGTCCTCCTGCCACCTGTTGCAAATAAAGTTTTATTGGGACACACTTGCCACCTTCTGTTTACAGAGACATCCACGGCGCCTCTCAGCCAACGCCAGCAGCCTGGAGCGGCCACGTGGCCCTTAGGACGGAAACTATGGACCGTCTGGTATTTTCCAGGAATGAATAAATGGTCAGCGTCTCCTTCCACAGCCAGCACCCCGAGTCCTGCTCTGCGCCCCTACCCGGTGGCCTGTTTCTGCCCGTGGCCAGCACCAGGACTGCTCCCCCCCCCCCCCCCGCCCCGCCCAGGCCATCTGCATCTGGATCATCCCCGCCCCCTCCCCCATGAGTAAGTGGTCTCCAGCGAGCAAGGTCCTGCTGACACAGCAGTTCCTTCACCTTCCCGGTGAACCCATCTGGGTGAATGGATTACCCCCAGGGGTTCTAGTAACTCCCCAATCAATTTATGTGCCTGGGGAAAGGCACACCTATTATGCCACATAAATTGTGGCTCTGCTCAACCACGGTGAATACAAACGTTTCTGTAAACACAACGGGTCGCCGGCAGCTTCTTCCTACCTCCAGAGGCAGCACTCCAGATGTGATTCATGTTTCTTTGGAGAAGCCAAAACACCAGGAAGTCAGGAGGCATCCTGAACCCCCACCCCTCCACACACACACACACACACACACACACACACACACACACACACACACACACACTCCTCTGTACACACTTTCAAATGTGTTCCGTCGTTCCGAGAGGCGTTGGAGGGACCCCGGGGGTGTCGGGATGGCCTCCATTAGTCCTGCTTCCCTTCGTCACTGTCCTTGTAGGGGTCTCTCCATCATCGTAAGTGCTGAAAGATTCTCGGGATTGAAGCTTAAATACTCACGCAATGTAGGAAGGAAAAGCTCTCGCGTTTGTGTGCAGGAAAAGCAGATAACATGGGGCTCGCGCTAAACCTGATTTCCTCCCACGGATGTGGAAGAAAGATGGCAGGACCCCAAGGGTAGCAAAAAGGGAGAGTGGCCCTGGGAGCCAGCAGCCAGGTCCCAGGGAAGGGAGCTGGGCAGGGCGGCGAGTGTGGGGACTCTGGCGGCAGAAGTGATCTGCAGCAAGCCGGCAAATCCCCGTGCGGCCCACGCCCGTGTTTGTCTGGGGTCCAACAGAACTGCAAGCCCAACATTGAATTCACGGACGCCAAATCCGCCCACCAGCCCGGGCAGGCTGCAGGAGGAATTAGATCGTCCTGTTCCAGTGCGTCTCTCGCGGAAGGAGATGCAGGTCCCACAGCGTTTCACCAGCCACCGGGTGCTGACGCGATGCTTCCAGTGCTATTTTGAACCACGGGACCCAACGCAGCCGCAGTTCTGCTGGGTTGGAAACGAGGACACATCCCCGAAGCCCCCCGGGGGACCCCCCATCACAGTGGTAAGGGAGAGGCCGGTCCCGGTGCACACTGCCATTCGCCCTCGTGACTTTGCACTTTCTTTTCCAACGTGTTTTTAAGAAACACTAATATCTTGATCCTGAAGACAAACGTGTGTTCACTTGTTTCCATGAAGACGTGGGCGGGGGGCAAAGAAGTGGGCCGAGGGCGAGGAGTTTACCTTGCATGAGGTCACCCCCAGTTCAACTCCCAAGCACGGCCAGGAGTGATCCCTGAGCACAGAGCCAAGAGTAAGCCCTGAGCACCGCTGAGTCTGGCCCCAAAACCAAACCAAAGAATAAATACAAAAAGAATAAGTAGCAGATTGGGGGCAGAGAGATAGCGCAGAGGGTGAAGCCATGCCCAGTTCAATCCCCGGCACCAGATATGTTCCCCTGGACAATGCCAAGAATGACCCCTGAGCACAGAGCCAAGAGTAGCTCCTGAGCATCACTGAGTGTGGTGATGAAGAAGAATGAGGAGGAGGAGGACGACGAGGGAAAAAGAAAAAGGGAGAGGAGGTGGTGGTGGAGGAGGAGGGAGAGGAGGAGAAGGAGGAGGAGAAGGAGAAGAGGAAAAGGAGACGGAGGAGGAGGAGAAGGAGAAGAAGAAGGAGGAGAAGAAGTAGGAAAAGGAGAAGGAGAAGAAGGAGAGGGAGTAAGAGAAGGAGAAGAAGAAGGAGAAGAAGGAAGAGGAGAAGAAGAAAGAGTAACAGAAGGAGAAGGAGAAGAAGAAGGAGGAGAGGAGGAGAAGGAGTAAGAGAAGGAGAAGGAGAAGAAGAAGGAGGAGGAGGAGAAGAAGGAGAAGAAGAAGGAGAAGAAGGAGGAGAAGGAGAAAGAGAAGAAGTAAGAGAAGAAAAAGGAGGAAGAAAAAGGAGAAGGAGAAGGAACTCCCGCCATTGCGTGGTCCTGGGTCCGGCAGGGGTGCGTCCTGTGGAAAGCCATTCCCAACTCCCACAAGGCCCTCTGTGTGTCCTCCTAAGTGACAGGGGCCAGGGAGAGCGCCAGGAAGGTGGGGTGTGTTCCTTTCCCGCTGTGTAGGAAAGGGAAGGGTTTCACCCACCAGCCACCGTGGCATTGTTCGTTTCCTGGTGGACGTGCCCACTGTGAGGTCAGCCGCAAGGGCAGCAGGGGAGGAAGTGGATGGCGGTGGGCGGGAATGCTGGGTGGACTGGACAGCCTCTGGCCAGGCTGCTCTCACAGTGCTCTGGGCGCCCTGCCTGCCCGGAGGGGAGGAGCGAGACGGGCGTCCTCAGGCACACCCCTGACCCCCGTTTCTGCTTTGCCTTCATCTTTCTGTTTGCTTGGGGGATGCGCCCGTTTTTATATAGACCCAAAGCGGGACGCAACTCCCTGGCTGGCGTCGCTCCTGGGCAGCGCCGTGGCCCCTGTGTCCAGATGGCCACGCTGACCTTGGCCGCAGCCTCCAGGGCCGGGTCCAGGCCGGCCGCAGAGAGGCGGGCGGTGGCCATCTGGCGGGGCGCCTCGCGGCCAGGTGGCTCGGCCGCAGGAAGGCCCCGGGCTGAGCAGGAGCTGAGGCTGCGCCGGCTGCTTGGCCGGGGAGGAGCTCAGAGACCTCACGAGCCGGGGCAGGGTGCGGGGAGGCCGCCCCGGGGGACGGGGTCACCTCCCCCACTGCTGACTGGCACACGCGGCCCTGAGGGACATCCCCGGCCCCGAGACTCCCAGCCAGAGCAGAGCCAAGAGCCAGGACCACATCGGATGACTGAGGGGCCGGGGAGGAGGGGGCATCTGTACCTGGGACCCCGTGAAGTGTGGGACACGAGCCACGTTCATGTAGCCTCGAACGACCGTCCCCGTGGTCGCATGCAAAGTGACTCTGATTTAACACGTTGAAGCCGGAGCTGGAGTTCGTGCTAATTAAACCACGTTCACATGTGAGCCACCAGTGGTACACACGTGCTAGGGAAGTCACACAGATGGAATGCGGCCAGGGAATCTCTGTCCTTGGGCTCAGGGGCCTGTCCCCGCCCACCCTGTGTCACCCAGAACTGGGTGCACCCGAAACACTGCCCGGCCTTGCCTGTCAGGAGGCACAGGAGCGCCCCCTCTGCCTGGGCTGAGCAGGACCCTCCAGCTGCGTCTACCTGCGTGTTGGGGCGGGGTGGGAACCTCCCGGATGGCTCACAGGGGTGAGGGGGCTCAGCCCACCCCGCCCCAAACCTCCCCACACAGGGCGCCAGGTCCAGGCCTGCGTTCGGAGAAGCAGCCATCACTTTCACAGCCTCCGCTGAAGGGGAAACAAAGCCCCACGCGGGCAGAACTAGAAGCCCAGGGGTGGGCGGGGGTGGGGGTGGGGGGCGGGGGGACGGTGCTCTGTGTGCCATGCACAGAGAGCGGGGACTGAGTTCTTCCCTTAGCACCACATCAACCCGTGACCTAAGCAGACTCATCACCCGGGGCTGGAAGGTTCAAACTCTGAAAACTAAAGCGGCTCAGAGATGGGATCTCCCGGTCTCGCGCCTCCCCGGGGACCAGAGGAGACCCCCAAAGGGGCAGACCTGGCCAGGGGCAGCGAGGACACAGCCAGGTGCCGTGGCCAGCCCCACCTGCAGTGCTCCCAGACCCTTCTCTGCTCCGCTTCCAAGGCCCAGGGCGGGCCCAGACGTGCCTCCTCTCCGGCTCGCACCTGCCACTGCACCTGGGTTTCCTCCGGGCCGGCCCGCTGGGTCGCGCCCACCCTCCGAGGGAGCCCGGGTCTTTCTGGGCAGGTCCCCTGCACACCCCTCTCACCACCCGGTGGCCCCAGTTGGGGAAGAAGCCAGAGAAGGAGACACACAGCAGCCTGGGACCTCCCAGGGACACACCGCAACAAGCCCGGGGGACAACACAGACGTGTCAACCCGGAGATCGGGATGCGTGATGGACACATGCCTCAGAAGCAGCAGTGACGCCCGGGGCTGTCTCGAACCCAGTGCAGGACCCTCCCACAGCACCCCGAGGCTCGGTGGCCACCAGGGGACTTTCCTGGGCCTCTGTCCTGAACACGGGTTCCACAGTCTGCCCTGCCCCACACCGCCTCCCCAGACACACCCAAAAAACACACTCCTCCTTTCACATGTGCCCACACACATTCTTACACATGCCTACACCTGGTCTTCCGTGCGCACACACATCTTTGGCATGTGCACACATGCTCTCGTGTGCTCACTTGTGTACATGCATGTTCTCATGTGCACACGTGTCTTCACGGTGCATGCTCACAGGTGTGCATTCATGTGTTCTCATAAGTGCTAGCACACAAGTATTTGCACACGCACATACATGTTCTCACACATACATACACATATGCATACACATGTGTGCATGTGTTCTTGCACAATGCTCACATGCATACACGCACATGCACACATGCTCTCATATGCACAGGCTCACACACATCCATGCACACATGTGCTCACACACAGAGTCAACTGCTGTGTGTGGCCTGAAGAGTCAGGGCTGCCTGGCTAGAGGCCGGGCAGGAATCCACCTGGACCCCCGGAGGAACGGGCGCCCCCGCAGCCCGCGGTGTGGACGGATCAGGGGGCAGAGGAACCTGGACACAGACTCACTGTCCTTCCAGGGGCTCCGGGGGGCGCTAGGCCAGCTCAGGGCAGCGCTGCCACAGGCCCTGGGGGTTGAGCCGAGGGACAAAGGGAGCCAGACTTGAGTCTCGGACCTCGAGAGGAGCGTGGCGGGGAGCTCAGGCCAAGAGCTGCCCCAGAGCCAGCAAGGGGCCACCAGCAGCAGGCCACTGGCTTCCGCTGACCCGTGCAAGGCCCAGCTTGCTGGGAGCCCCCGCCTCCTGGACGTCACCCTGAGGGCCGGGCAGGGGGAGGCGAACACTCCTGCTCCAACCGCGACCCTGTGCCTGGTCCCCCCACCTCTCGGCCTGTCTGCTCTTCCCTCCACCCCTGCAGGCCAGCCTCCCCCAGCCCGCGCGCCCCTCCTGGAGGCCAGGATTCCTTCCTGACAGCGCAGGCCGAGCCCCTTCCTGCCTGCTCCCTTCCTGCGGGGCACCTGCCCCTGCGGGACCCCTCTCCCTGCCCACTCCACTGGCTCCCGTTCCTTCCCCCGAGACTCGCCATGGCTGACCCCCGGGGGACAGTCCCGTCCAGCTTTATTGTGCAGCGTGGCCGGGGCCAGACCCTGCAGGGCAGACACGTTCTTGCTTGTTTGATGCTGTTTCCCAGTGCCGGGTCCAGCGCTCAGGGACAGTGAGACAAAGGCACCCACTGACCCTGACGGGGAGCCCAGAGCAGGGGGGACTGGCCAGCGCACCCACACCCCTGCCCCAGCCCTCTTGCAAACTCGCCTGGGAGCAGCGCAGGGGAGAGAGTTTCAGTGAAAGAAAGGGCTCTGCAGTCACCGGAGAGGTTGAGAAGGTAAGCTCCAGGCGGGGCTAGACGGAGGGTCCCAGAAAACACGCAGTCAAAGAAAAATGAAAAAGAGGAAAAGGAGTATGCCACGGTGACTCAATAAAAAAATATTAATAAAAAAAGAGGAAAGGTTTTCAGAGCCTTCCATGACAAGGCCCTGCCCCATTCGCTGTATATGTTCCACTCTCAAGACAAAGAGGGATGGTCAGAGCGATAGGACAGTGGGGCGGGTGCTCGCATTGTACACGGCTGACCCAGGTGCAGTCTCCAGCATCCCATATGGTCCCCCAAGCCCACCAGGAGTATTCCTGAGTGCAATGCCAGGGGTAACCCTGAGCACCACCAGGTGTGGAGAAGGAGAAGGAGGAGGAGAAAGGGAATGAGGAGGAGGAGGAGAAAGAGAATGAGAAGGAGAAGGAGGAGGAGGAGGAGGAGGAGGAGGAGGAGGAGGAGAAGAAGAAGAAGAAGAAGAAGAAGAAGAAGAAGAAGAAGAAGAAGAAGAAGAAGAAGAAGAAGAAGAAGAAGAAGAAGAAGAAGAAGAAGAAGGAGAAGGAGAAGGAGAAGGAGAAGGAGAAGGAGAAGGAGAAGGAGAAGGAGAAGGAGAAGGAGAAGGAGAAGGAGAAGGAAGAGAAGGAGGAGGAGGAGGAGAAAGAGGAGGAGGAAGAACAAAAGAGAAAGAAAGAAAGAAAGAAAGAAAGAAAGAAAGAAAGAAAGAAAGAAAGAAAGAAAGAAAGAAAGAAAGAAAGAAAGAAAGAAAGAAAGAAAGAAAGAAGAGAGAGAGAGAGAGAGGGAGGGAGGGAGGGAGGGAGGGAGGGAGGGAGGGAGGGAGGGAGGGAAGGAGGAAGGAAGGAAGGAAGGAAGGAAGGAAGGAAGGAAGGAAGGAAGGAAGGAAGGAAGGAAGGAAGGAAGGAAGAAGACACTTGAGGGAGGTAGCAGAACATAAGCATGGACAAACAAGGAGCATTTTATTTATTCATTTTCAATGACTCACCATGAGAAACAGTTACAGACATACAAACTTTCGTGATTATGTCAGTGGTACAATGATTGAGTACCCATCTCTCCACCAGTGTCCAGTCTGCACCCCCAATGTTCCCATATCCCTCTCGCCACACCCACCCATCCCCCCGCCCCCACCTCTGTGGCAGGCACATCCCCTCTTACTCTCTCTCCTTTCGGGTGTATGGTTTGCAATACAGGTACTAAGTGGCCATCGTGTTTGGTCCATAGCAGAGGGAGCATTTAGACAGTGCTCTGAGGAAGGAAAGATGGTGACTTAGCCAAATTCCAAGAACACTGGGTCCGCAGTACAGAGAAAACAGTATCAGAAATGACGTTTGCCGAACAGACCACAGCATGAGCTTCACAGTTCAGTTAAGAGCTGGACTTTATTCCACTCGCGATGGAAGAGTCTCATGGATGAGGTTGTGCAGAGAAATGACATGATTCGGTGAAGATGTCCTGAAGATTGCTCAGTGCAGGGTGGCAGGTGGGGTGGAGGCCAGTAGGGTGGCAGGGAGGCCAGTTAGCCACCTGCAGGGATCCTGGTGCAGGAGGGCAGTGGCAGGGACGGAGCAGGCCAAGAAGCAGCAGGACTGGTCTGCGTTATGGACACACGCAGAGGTGCTGTCCACGGGTCAGTTGGCCTCGTGGTCAATATTGGTCGCAGAGCGGACGCCAGTTGTGAGACAGAGAGATGACGATGAATGCCAAGTTTGGGCCCTGGACGACCAACGGGAGAATGGACAGGAATGACGACGGGGATGGAAGTTGCTGAACAGGAAACAGTCGGGCAGATGGAAACACACAAGCCAGCATGGCGTGACCCGAGATCTTCCCAGGTTCGAACACCAGGGGCCGAGGAACAGGCGGAGCTCTGCTCCAACGCTCTTTGACTCCGGAGTCGGAAGAACAGACAGGTCAGGGTCTATGAACATAGATGTTCCGAGGCCTGATCAGGGCCCGGGAGCTGACCCAATGGGATGAGTGTGTGCTTTGCAAGCAGGAAGCCCAGAGTCCCATCCCTGGCACTGTCAAGCACGGCCAGAGTCCAGGACTCATCCCCAAATCCTGAGTCACCACCAGTGTGGACCGTCCCCCAAAAAAGCAAAAACAGAAAGAAGAAACCTAAACCAACAGGAACAACCAAACACTCACAACTACCCCAGGTTTCTAGTTCCTTAAAGAGCCTGGAAGTCACCGTTTCATTCTAAAAGGAAAAAAAAAATGAAGAGACTAAAAAGTCAACACCTGTTGATCAGAACAATTAAAATAGTCAGACACCTGCTTCAGCCGAGAATGAGCAAAGAAATTCCAAGAAATACAGTGGCTTGATGTGAAATGTTGGTGTCTTTCCCCACTCTGACCCATCTAGCTTTGGAAGGCGGAAGTCTTTGCCAGTGCACCAGGGAAAGCAAAGTGTAAAGTGTATTTAAGAAGTTAAAGGGAGACTGTTATTAAACCCCAAATTTTATGGTTAATATTAGAAACTGAGAAGATTGTACAGCTAAGTAAATCTGAGGTCAATGTACAAAAATTAATTATGCCATCAACACGTAGATAATGTGTTTCAAAAATAGTACCATTTGCAATAGCACCAGAAAATAAAATATCTAGGAATAAATATAATTTTAGAAGGTGTTACAAAATCACCACACAGAATGAAAGGCAAAATAATATCACTGGAAATCACAGACCTTTTTTAAAAAAAAAGACAGGAGGAGAAAGGAGATCATAGGAGGGAAGGAGGGAGGTCACATTCCAGATTTTGAAGAGTCAATATTATAAAAAAAATCTTGCCAAATTGAGCTATAGATTCAGTGTAATCCCAATAAGTTTATGAAACAAGGCAAATTGACAAGTTGCTTCTACAATTTAGAAGGAAATGATGATAAAGTAAGACCATCTTAAAGAAGGACAAAGGTAGAGGCCTTACCCTACATGATACAGAGATATTTTACAGTCTACAGAGGTGAAGTTGTGGTATTGGCACAATGTCAAGCAGAGCAAGGGGCAGAATGCAGGACCCAGAAAGAGCCACGTGAGTACAATCACTGTTTACAAAAAAGGAGACACGATAGGAGAAGGTGGTCCTTTCCCCAAAGGGACCTGACCCAGGGAAGGTTCCGGGAGAAAGATAGACCATAGTCCCTACCTCACACCATGAACAAAACTCAACCAGCCTGTCCAAGGGGAGGAGGGGGCTTTGGAAAAACAGAATTCCTTCCCAGGCGTGAAATAAGTAGAGACTGCGTAAGCACAATGTCAAAAGTCCAGGCCATGAATGAAAATTTGACATCAGATGAGAAAAAAAAATGAAGAACTTTTTATCAAAAAAAAAATGTCAAAAAGGTAAATCTGTGAAGAGCTAGGCTAAGGAACTATGGCCAAAATACAGTGAAATCTCTCTCTCTCTGGTCCAGAGAGACAGCAGAAGGGCTAAAGCCCCTGCCTTGCATGTGAAAACCCTGAACCGATTCTTGGCACCACACCTGGTCCCCCGAGCACTGCCAGGAATGAGCCTTAAGCACAGAGCCAGGAGTAAGCCATGAGCACTGCTGGATGTGTCCATCCTAGTCCAGATAGATAGAGCATGTATATTTTATATATATACATATATTTAACATGTGTAGCATCTATACGTATTGTATATGCAAATATGTGTATCACTGTGTCACTGTCATCCCATTGTTGATTTTCTCGAGTGGGCACCAGTAATGTCTCTATTCCTCCCAGCCCTGAGATTTTAGCAGCCTCTCCTTACTCGTCTTTTCCAACGATTGGAGACTCTTTCAGGGTCAGGGGAATGATACCTATCATTACTATTTTTGGCGTATCAAATATGCTGCGGGTAGTTTGCTGGGCTCTGCCCATGAGGGCGGGATACTCTCGGTAGCTTGCTGGGCTCTCTGAAAGGGACAGAGGAATCGAACCCGGGTCGGCCACATGCAAGGCAAATGCTCTACCTGCTGTGATATATATATATATATATGTGTGTATATATATATATATATGTGTGTGTGTGTGTATGTGTGTGTGTATACAGTATATATATATATATACTGTCTGAACGCCATCAAATATAGTGTGGTAATTATGGAAAGTGGGTAGGAAGTGTCTTATAATGTGTCCAGAAAGCAGCCTGGAGCATGGTGGCGGTTGGGTAGTGGAGGTCGGCTGCCAGGGCTGGGTCCCTTGGGACGGGGAGGGTTCTCACCCTCCCCCTCTGGGGCGCCCTGAGTGAACACAGCCTGGCTCGGAGACCCATATATGTGTATATGTGTGTATATATGTACATATATGTGTGCATCCGATTCCTAATGAGAAAAAGACACTGTCTGTCCAGAGACTGAACAGGAGGGCTGAGCAGACATAGCCCAGCCATGTCTGAGTGTTCCCCGACTTGCCAGTCAGCAGGGAAACACTGACCAAAACCCAACCCTCAGCTGCACCGTTGCGGTGTTTCCCATGCATATATGTTTGGTCTTCCTCCACACTTCCCGACACCCATGGTCATTCCTGTGTCAAGAGGGATTGAGGTATCTGCCAGACCTAAAAGTCTTACGGGATGGGGATTGTATCAACCCACCTTTGACTCAGGAGAGCCCCATCCTTCTGGTTTGCACGTCCAAGAACTTCCTACTCACCTCCTCCTCTGTTTCTCTGTTGGTTTGCCCCTACCAGTTTCTTAGTGTTCATTTGAAGGGCTCTTTGATACACATAAACGGCCTCCAGGGAAGGAGGAGGGCAGGAGTTTGAATCAATAGCCAACGAGTGGCTCATCGTCCTTATTAAAGAAGCCTCCATGACTACTAAAAAGAGGGGCTTCCAGAAGATTCTGGATTGAACAATGGTGGTTCGGGGAGAACGGTGGGCCCACACAGGCCTTCCCCAGGCCTCGCTCTGTGCACCTCCTCCACCTACTTCCCCTCTGTAATAAACCAGTGATCTGGAACGACGGGTGTCCTGAGCGCTGAGCCCAAGGAGAGCCTGAGGGGACCCTCTGATTTACAGCCAGAAGGGCGGGCAATGCACCCGAAACTGCTTCCTGAAGTGGGGGCGGTCCTGTCAGAGGGACCCTTCCACGCAGGGAGCCTCACGCTCTCCCACTAACCCGCCAGAGGGGGACCGGCCCTGACAGCTGCAGGTGTCTGAGGGTGGTTGTTGGAGCGCCCCACACATGTGGAAAAGTACGTTGGAAGCCACCAGCTCAATACTCAATACTCAGCTCATTCGGGCTTTTCACGCCATCTGACTTGGCTTCCTTTCTAGCGTGGCCCCATTTTCTCTTTTCCCTCCCATCCCCCCTACCAACACTGCATAACCCGTGTTTCAGCCTGCAGTGATGTCTGCCATGCATCCCCCGGCCCCAAAGTGAGCATGGGAGCACATACGTGTGCTTGAGGCTAACTCGCCTTTACATACCATAATTTTCAACATTGGCACGTGGAGAGACAGACCATTGTTCCTCTACTTGTAAGTCCATTCCCACAGGCAAATTCAAGTCTCCTTTTTTTGTTCGCTACCATTCTAGTTTGTATGTTTGAGAACTTCCTATTCACATCTTTTTCCATTTTTCTGTGGGTTTGCATCTAGCAGTTTTTTTATTGTTTATTTGAAGAGATTTTTCATACAGATAAATGAGATAAACTATATATATATATATTGTTTGTGGACTGGGGTTAAATATCACTCACCATAAGAAAATATTTTGATTCTTATATATTCAGATTTGTCTATCTTTCCTTTTAAAACTTCATCATGGTCAGACAAGTAAAGAAATCCTCTCCTCTTCCAAATCATACATGGACTGTGGAATTGCTTCATGCATTTAATCCTATAATTCAGTCACAATTTGTCTTGAATATAATACAGTGTCTCACTTTTACTTCTGGATGATGGTAAATTGTGCCAACAAAATGTATTGAATAATCTCTTCTTTTCTCAACCGAAGAAAACCATTACTTTGCTTATCTCTTCCTGGCTCTAATGTCACACCCACTGTTCCATTTCACAGATATATTTGTCTTTTCTAATATAAAAACATACTGATTTTACAACAGTACTTTTGCTGCATGACCTGACACCAGATAAGACTAGTGTCCCCTCAATAAGCCCCTTTGTCCTACAGACCTAACTGCTATCTGGATTTATTCTTTCATAGAAACATTTGTGCTATTCCACTTAAGTAGAGAGAGCAATGGCATCAGTAATATGGTGACTTAAGTCGTTCCCAACTTCAGCTGCCCTAATCACACCAACAGGCAACTAGACAAGTCACCACTGGGAAGATCCCAGACCCCATGGGCAAGTCTGCAGAACCCCCAGATCACAACCTCTGAGAAGGGCTCATTAAGAGGACGAGAGGGATGGATAGGGATGGATATGTCCAGACACGCAGACTCTCTCCCAGTGGACCAGGGCCACGGCAAAGGGGAACCCCACCCGGGGGCCTACAGAGTGCCCAGTCAGAGACACCCAGTGAACATCAGAGTTCCTCCAGTTTCCTGGGAGAGTTTCTCCTGGGTCCGTGTGGGGACGTGAGGCTAGACCTCTGGGGTCAGAAAGAGATGCCGAGGATGACAGGACCCAGCAGACAACCCACGCTCAGGGACTGGCAGAGCAAAGCCCCGCGTGGAGCTGAGCCCAAGTAGAGATGCAAGTGACTCTGCCCGTGAGCAGAGCCGAGACCGTGGCCCTGTCTGTGCAGAGAACTGGGGGCAGCTCTGCCTCACGTGGCTCCCCTGACGGGGCTACTTCCGCTCCGGGGCCTGTTCAGTGACCCCTCCCAAGTCAGAAAGGAAAGCCACACTCCCGCCCAACTGCTGTGTATTGCCTCCACCCCACACAACAGGAAGCAGGCGTCCCGGGGAGGCTCATCGGACAGCTATGCTGGGGCAGGAAGCTGACCCAGTGACCACACCCAGCTGAGACTGTAGCTCCAAGCCCAGGTCAGCGGGGGGCCTGAGCACTGGCTCTTGCCAACACAGACAATAGTATGGAATAGTCAGGTGTCGAGGCTGCATCACTGCCCCATCCCAGCCTGTGGCCTGCTGAACCCAGCCGCAGAGCAGGAGGCGAGATGCAAACATCACAGACACATCAAAGTTGAACAAGAAGCTGCTGGAAAAAAAAAAAGTGGGCTGACAAAGAGAACGAAAGGATTTTTTTTTCAATTTTGAAATAAATGATAAATGGAAGTACAACATAACAAAACGTATGGGGTGCAACAGAAGTCACAATTCTAGGAGGGAAATTTTGAGCAGGAAATGAGCACATCAACAGAATGGAATTATTTCAAAGAAGCAGCTCAGATTTATACCTTAAAAGAACTATGAAGAGAAAAAAAACTGAGACCAAGTTTCAGGGGGGGAAAGGAAATAATAAGATAGAGCAGAAAAACACAAAATAGAGAATAAGAAAGCAATAAAAAAATAACAAAAATAAGGGTTGTTTCAGAATATAAATGCAGTTGACAAGTCATTAACTAGACTAACAAAAAGAACATTCAAAGAAGCAAAATTATAAATGGGAGACATAACTGATATTGTACAAATACAAAGAATAAGAAACTACTATGAATAATTATAATTCAAGAGACTAGATGAACTAAAAGAAATAGGCAAATTCTTAGAAAAGTACAACCTATAAAGCCTAAAATCTGAGCAGACCAATAGTGAATTTGATTGAATATATAATAATAAAATCTCCCAACAAAGAAAACCAGGACCAGATGGTTTCACTAGCGATTTCTACCAAACATTTAAAGATGAGTTATGCCATTCCTTCTCAAATTCTTCCCGAAAATTGAAGAGGCCACACCTAAATCCTCCTTATGAGGTCATCATTGCTCTGATACCAAAGTCAGATAAGGACATCACATAAAAACAATAGACCAATATCCCTGGTGAAGACAGACGAAAAAATTCTCAACAAAATACTGCAAAAAATACCCCGCCCCCCCATAGCCAAAGCAATGTTGAAAAGAAGAACAAATCTAGAGGTATCACAAATCCTGCTTTCAAATTCTGCTAACCAGCCTCTAGTGATTAAAACAGAAGAGTACTGGCATAAAAACAGACCCAAGGACCAGAGAAACAAAACAAGAGCCCGAAAATAATGCCACACATACTTGATCAACTGGCGTCTGATTAGGGAAACAAGGGCCCCAAAATTTCTCCTTCTAGAAGTGACTTCCTCTCCAAACAGAGGTGTTGTGAAAATTTGGAATTCAGACACAAGAGAACTTGGACCCCCTATCTTTTACCACTCCCCAAAATTAACCAGAAATAGATGAAAGACTTCAGTGTAAGACCCAAACCCCCACAATGCCTGGAAAAACCAACACCAGGGAAGGAGCCCCTTAGCATTTGGTCCATCAGTGACTCATGACTATGATAAGAAAAGCACTAACAGGGGCTGGAGCGATAGCACAGCGGGGAGGGCGTTTGCCTTGCACGAGGCCAACCCGGGTTCGACTCCCAGCATCCCATATGGTCCCCCGAGCACCGCCAGGAGTGGTTCCTGAGTGCAGAGCCAAGAGTCAGCCCTGAGCATCGCCAGGTGTAATCCGAAAAGCAAGAAGAGAAGAGAAGAGAAGAGAAGAGAAGAGAAGAGAAGAGAAGAGAAGAGAAGAGAAGAGAAGAGAAGAGAAGAGAAGAGAAGAGAAGAGAAGAGAAGAGAAGAGAAGAGAAGAGAAGAGAAGAGAAGAGAAGAGAAGAGAAGAGAAGAGAAGAGGAAAGAAAAGAAAAGAAAAGAAAAGAAAAGAAAAGAAAAGAAAAGAAAAGAAAAGAAAAGAAAAGAAAAGAAAAGAAAAGAAAAGAAAAGAAAAGAAAAGAAAAGAAAAGAAAAGAAAAGAAAAGAAAAGAAAAGAAAAGAAAAGAAAGAAAAGAAAAGCACAAACAGGGCAGGAGAAGTAAAGGGGTGTGACTACATTGCGGCTGAGGAGACGGCTTCAGGGTCAGCGACATGGGCCCACGTGCAAGGCCCAAGTTCAATCTCCAGCTCTGCTTTCCTGACATCACCCCCTGAGGGTGCTGGAGCCACCACGGTCTGTAACGGCTCACAGTCAACGCGGCACATTAAGCCCCGATGCCATTAGAATTCTCCAGAAGGAGATGCTTTCTCTGTCTGCTGTGGCGTCATGTGGAGTGACGGACTTTTCAAGAGACCCTCCTTTGCTTTCCGATACCAACAAGCTAATCCTGAGCTAACTCAGTGGCTGAAGTCTCAGAGGCTTCCCCAAGGTCCTGCCATGGCCCCGATGTGGTTGGCCTCAGACAAGACAGCAACTGAAGGCCAGAGAAAGGTAGGGGGTGGCTTTTCTTCTCCCTGGACTTCCCTGCCCCTCTCGTAGGCTGGGATTAGGCTGCAGATCCAGACTGGCTGGAGGGCAGGGTGGGAGCCTCCCTGGTGGACTCCCATAACAAACGCAGAAGAAATGATCGTTTTCAGGTCCCCGGGCTGGAGGTCCAAGATGGAACCAGCAGGGATGGTTTCCAGTGAAGCTGCCTTCCCTTCTCGCTGTCCTCAGTGCCCTGCTATCAGCCGATGGGAGCGTCTAACCTGTCTGCTTGGAAGGATTCCAGTCCTACGGGATTGATCAAAAGGACGCACCCTCCTGACCACAGTTCATCAGAAGCAGCTTCCTAAAAACCTTATCTTCAAACACAACCACCAGAGGCTTAGGGTCCCCACCCGTAGGGTCCCATGGGAGGGACGCCTGCCCCCCTAAACCCAAGACCTCGGGAGGGTCACCAAGTCACAAAAGGGAGGAAGGTGATTCTGGCTCCCACTGCTCTTTGCAATTCCTCATCTTACTTTCTGTTTTTCTTTGTGTTCTTCCAGAGTGATGTGGGCAGGGCGGGGCTCCTGGAATGCCCAGGGCCAGCTGCCTTTTACCAGCGGGTCCGTGACCTCTTCCCACTGCTGTCTCTGTCCCAGGGAACAATCCCTGCCTATCATTTCATATTGCTTACAAGGGCCCTGACTTTTAAGCAACGTGACATTCAGTGTGTATTTAAATGCCATCCATTACCATCAAATGGTGACATTTACTTCATTTGTAATTCAGAAAATGAAAACACGTCTCCCAATACAGCAGAGAGACATTCATATCAAAGATAATGGACCCAAACAATTGTCGCCCCTTGTATTTCAAGTTTGGAGAACAGAGCTAATAAAAGATTAAAGAGAGAGCTCAAGAGCCGAAGGAACGCGTCTGAGCGCTCGCTCGTCACGGGAGGTTTAGCACGCGAGGCATTTGAACAAGACTTTCCTCGCAGAATTTTCACCGTCAATCTTTCACGAAGTCCAAGAGTTCCACGCCGGACTGTCAGGAGTGACCTTCCTCGGGTGTCCCTTCCCACCCGAGGGCGAGGGAGCCGCGTTCTCAGCCCACTGACCTTCACAGGAGCCTGATACGGTGACTGACTGTCTCCCGCTCACAAGAGAGAATCCGTGTTTCGGGGACACGGCTGACGAGCTGTTCGTCATGCCTGGACGAAGCCTGGGGTGCTTCTCCTGTACAGCCGCTGGCCGGAGCGGAGCCCCAGTGGGTGTAATCAGCCTCCACACCTCTGGTCACCCCGAGCTCCCCCAGAGCTGGGGGAACAGCTCAGCCCGGAGAGCGGTGACCGCTGTGTCCCCTCCGGCTTCTCAGGCGCCCTGCTGACCTCCCCGATGGGGCGAGATTTCTTATTCTTGGAAAGTTCCGGAAAGAAGCCCTCAGTCCTCTGCCGTTGCATCTGTCCCCTGCATCATGTCCTGCCGCTAACAGCTGACCGGCTGCTCTGTCCATGGCCAACATCTAGAGCTGATTTCCTGTTTCCTGTACCGGGGGTCGAGCCCAGGGCCTCACATGTGCCAGGCGACCCCTTGAGGGTGGAACTGCACCAGCCTCTCACCCATCTGCTTTTTCACGTCGAAGTGGCGGCGTTGGCTCCAGTGCAAGGAGTTGAGGGTCTTTCTCCTCTGGACCGTCACGGCTCTGAGGGAGACACGGGGGCCGTGTCTGGGGGTCTGTTTGCCCTGACCTCTGCCTGCTCTCACCCCCCAGGCCTCCCCAGCTCCCCGGCTGCCTGGATTACTCAGCAGCTCGAGGCAAAGATGCCGAGACACGGAGCAAGGAACAGGCGCTAGGAACATTGTGGGAACCTCTGGAACCAGCCATTCCTGATCTCCACCTGCGATGCCCCGTCACATCTGCAGTACATTCCTGATCCTTTTCCTATGCGGTTTTTGGACAGAATAAAGAGTCCTGCACTGCTCATGGCTCCAGGACACTGCCCACTGGTAACTGTGCGGTCAGTCTGGAAGTCAGGCTTTGCCCGTTGGGGTGGATGTCGGACGCAGCGTGCGGCCTTCCAGAGGGCCCTGCTGGCGTCTGAGGTCGAGACCCCGACAGCCGCCTCTCTCAGCACCTTTAACTTGCATCCTTTTCCGAGTTAAAAATAAGCAGCAGCTTTGAGGCAAGTGCCAGGGGCCTCCCATGTCTTCTCCAGGCAGGAAGTTTTACTGGCCTTGATGTAGTCCAACAATGTCAGATCCCGCCCCCCTAAAAAGAACCCCCCCCCTCCAGAGGCGAGTCCCCGGGGCCAGGCGTGACTGCCAGCCTCCCTCCGGGGGATCTGGGATCATTGCTTGTTATTGATCAGCTGCCACCATCTTCTCTACGTGGAGGCAGCCTCCTGGAAGTTAAGGCTAATTAAAATACAGATCCATCGTGGAGGTGACGGGCGTGCTTGAAATGGAGCAGAAACGAGCCCTTGAAGGGAATCATACGCGTGATCGACGCTCGGCAGCTCCGTCCTCTCGGCCTGTGGCTTTGGAAAATACCATTAAACAGGGTACTAATGTCCCTGGCCATGCCAGCTTCCAGGGTATTGCCACACCTTACGGATCATAGCATTAAAACACGGTGTGTGAGCAAGGCGGTATTAAGGAGAAGGGGGAGGCGTATTCTGAGAACAAACTAACCGAGGGGAGTGGGCCCCAGGGGACACATCCTGGTGTGTGGGCCACACCCCACTGCGCCAGAAAGGCCGCCCGCAGCCCAGGCTCTGACGGCTCAGGGGAGAGCGACTGAGCCACGTGATGCCAGGCCCCGGGGTCTTGCCCAAGCCTCCTCCCGTGGGCACCAGAGGGGTGAGGAGGGCAGACTCGCTGCCAGAGACCACACCACATGGAGCTGACTCGCTCAGAAGTGCAGCGTCTGGAAGGTGACTCAGCGCTTTGCATGTCGGACCCTGGGTTCCAGCCCCAGCACTGCATGGACACCCAAGCCAGGGTTAGTCCCAGAGCGACCAAGCATGGCCCCCAACCCGAAAGGACAGCACCTTGAGGCAAACGTGCTGAGAGACGGAGCGAGGAACAGGCTCTAGGAACATCATGGGAGCCTCTGGAGCCAGCCATTCCTGATCTCCACCGGGATGTCCCTGTCACATCTGCAGTGAATCCCTGATCCTTTCCCCATGTGTTTTTGGACAGAGTAGAGTCTGCACTGTTCATGCCTCCGTATTATGTAGGTACTTCGAGCCTTCAATGTTCGTATCATTGTTACGAGAACGACACGGAAGTTAGAGCCGGGGTGCTGGGTAAAGCTCAGAGGAATAGCATCCAGCATCAACTGATTTCCTCATGGGGGTTCACGCCCCCAGGGAACCCAAGGGGCTCCCGGCGTGATATGTTTGCATCTCGCCCGTAAGTGCTCGGTGATGCCTAAGGCTTCTGGGGGAGCCGGTCAGCTCCGAGAACCCTCGGGGCACCCTAGAGCCGTTTCACCAGGGACGGGGTCCCTGAGCGCCAGGCCCTGGACGAGGAAGCTCCACGGCCAGGGCTATTACAGCCGCTCTGGCTCCAGGGCTGCTGGCCCATGGACACCCGCAGCACACAGCAGGCCAGCTGTGGTCTCCTGACTGCGGGGCGCTGGACACCGGCCACAGGCTGCTGCGCCGCCCACCCAGCTTCCCTATCAGCTGCAACACGACCAGCACGCGCAGACCCTCGGCCACTCACAGAGACACAGGGAGTAAGCGGCCCCCTGCCCGCCCACCACCTAGAGCACCCCAACACACAGCCCCCTGACCTCTCCCCGGAGGGAGTCCTCCCTCTCTGAAGCTTCAGAGCACAGGGTCGCAGAGTCCGGGCACGGCTCAGCCACCCGAGCTATTTGCTCTTTGGCGCCTGTTTCTTATTCTTCATTGCATCTGTGGACTTGGTTGGCGACTGTGCTTCTTGCTTCCCGAGAGGCTTCCATTGCTGAGAGTGCTCCCTGGGCACTGATCTGTGCTCTGAGTGCTCCCAGGCACTGATTGATTCATTGATCCATGCTGGGAGTGATTGATCCAGGTATTGATTGACCCAGGTACTGAGGATCCATGATGGGAGTACTCCCCGTGTTCATGTCACTTCATCCATTCTGGGAGTGCTCCCTGTGCAATTGATCTGTGCTCTGAGTGCTCCCAGGTATTGGGGGCATTCATCCGCCCACTCCATTATCCACACTGAGAGTGCTCCCGTGGATTGATCCGTGCTGGGAGTGCTCCCGTGTCCATGTCACTTCATTCGTTCTGGGAGTGCTCCCTCTGTATTGTTCCATGCTGGGAATGCTCCACGTGTATTGGCCGATGCTAGGAGTGCTCTCTGTCTAGTGATCTATGGCAAAGTGCTCCTGGGTAATGACCCCTGCTGGGAGTGCTCCCTGCATATTGATTCATTCTTCTCTGCGTCGACCTTTGGGCATTTCCAGTTTCTAAATAAATCTGGTGTGAATGATCCTGTGGGCTTGGGGCTCCCCGGTGGTGCTCCAGGACCCGGGACTGACTCCCTGTGACCAGCCCTATTGGGACCTCGTGGTTTTGGTGGTGTTTGGGCTCCGCAGGGCTACGGCCACCAGGGTGCCCAGGGGACCATGCTTTGGGGATCACACGTGGTGTCCTACACCCCAGCCCTGGGCCCCTCGCCCTGACTCTATGTTGGCACATTCTCTGGGGACTGATGCACTTCGGGCCTGAACCTCGGACCCTAGCCTGACCCTGGCTTTGTTCAGCTTTGGTGCATTCTGCCCAATCATTTTCCAAAGCGCCGATAGAAAGAACTGATACGCCTTGGGGAGTAACCCTTCGCCAGCCGGGCAGGCTGGCATCTCTCCCAGCCTGCGGGAGGTCGGTTATTCTGCCCATTTCCTTTGCTGTGCAGAAGCCTCTTCGTTTGATGTGGCCCCTTTTTGCTTCCACACGCTCAGCCTGCCTCTGGACTCAGTATATGAGTGCTCCATCCATGTTCTCAGCGTGACCCATAGATGGACGTCTGATGTGCATCTCTCTGATCCATTTTGATTTGACTTTTGTGCATGGAGATAGAAATGGGCCTGCATTCAATTTTTTGCATGTTTTTGCCCCAGTTTCCCCAGCACCGTTTGTTGAAAAGGTTTTCTTTGCTTCACTTCACACTTTTTGCTCCTTTATCAAAGATGACTGTCCGTATACCTGGGGATCTGTCTCTGAACTGTGCATTCTATTCCATGGGTCTGAGAGTCTGTCCATCCCAGCACCATGCTGGTTGAATGACTGCAGCTTTATATTGTGGTTTGAAATTGGGGGATAGAAGCCTCCCATCTTCTTTTTTCCCTAGCACTGTTTTGACTATTTGGGCATACGGAGAGGCTGTTATTATCCCACATAAATGTCAACAGTGT
Organism: Sorex araneus; assembly: GCF_027595985.1. NCBI lineage: Eukaryota > Metazoa > Chordata > Mammalia > Eulipotyphla > Soricidae > Sorex > Sorex araneus. Next base: position 4,254,977 of record NC_073312.1, read on the forward strand.
TTGATCTGTGCCTTTAAAAATGTTATGAGTGTTTTTATAGGAACTTCATTGAATCTGTATAATGCTTTGGTCAAGACTATCATTTGAGGGGCTAGAGCAATAGTACAGCAGGTAGGGCATTTGCCTTGCATGTGGCCAACCTGGGTTCAATTCCCAGCATCCCACATGGCCCTCCGAGCACCGCCAGGAGTAATTCCTGAGTGCAGAGCCAGGAGTAACACCTGAGCATCGCCAAGTGTGATCCAAAAAAACAGACTACCATTTGATAATATGAATCCTTCCGATTCATGAACAGGCAGTGTGCTTCCATTTCCTCATGCCAGGTGGGCAGTTTGGGTTTGTGTTATGAGGATATTGTCTTCTGGTGGGTCTGGAACCGGTGTGTTTCAAGTGTTTATTGCTTTTATTTGATATAGTTTAGGAAGTGAGGCTTCTGAACAATGCTGTGAACCACAGTGCTTAATCACTGTCACTGTCATCCCATTGCTCATCGATTTGCTCGAGTGGGCACCAGTCACGTCTCCATTGTGAGACTCATTGTTACTGTTCCTGGCATATTGAATACGCCACGGGGAGCTTGCCAGGCTCGGCTGTGCGGGCAGAATACTCTTGGTAGCTTTCCGGGCTCTCCGAGAGGGATGGAGGAATCGAACCCGGGTCAGCCACGTGCAAGGCAAACGCCCTACCCGCTGTGCTATGGCTCCAGTCCTCTCAGTGCTTAATATAAAGATTAAATAAAAATAAGTAAGTGCAAAAGAAGCTCAGCTTTTGAGGTGCCCTGGCGAGTCCGACTTAAACGTCACTCATCTCCTCTGTAAATAATCTTGTAACATGCAGGAGAAATCTGTAGCGATCCCCCCACCCTGACTCACGGCGAGCTCCGGGCCAGCCTTGAAACCCCTTGTGAGATGAGGAAAATGCTGAAGAGGACCCCCTCCCCTGAGCCACGGAAACGGAGCCCTCTGAGGGTGGGCCACGCTGTCCTTCATGGGACTGTTGTCTGGGTATTTATAACATTCTACAAAACACGCAGGAGCGATCAATACAGATTTACAGCTGCATCTTCAATGAGTCTTTAAATATTTATGCCATTGCTTGACTTAAGTTACTCACTGAATTATATTGCACGCGAGCCTTCAGCCTTCAGCCAAGCATTGATGAACCATCCCTCTGCCAACGCTCCTGCGAGACAGTGGGTTTGCTCAAACAGGCTGCCGGAAGCCGTGCTCCGGGAAGGGGGGGTGCCCAAGTGACCCCCTTGGCCCACAGGGGTGGGGGGCGGGCACAGAGCAGCCACTGGAAAGGGCCAGGAAAGGTGGGGTGGTGTCCCCCTGCATGCAACACACTTCATGTTTCACCCAATCTTACAGGAAGGTGTTGGCTCTTGAGAAAGTTGTGATGTTGGCCATAGACTTTGGGGTGGGGCATGGGGGGGTTAATTTCTAATTTATTTTTTTTGACTGGATCACTGGAGCGGTAGCACAGTGGGTAGGGCGTTTGTCTTGCATGCGGCCAACCTGGGTTCGATTCCTCCATCCCTCTCAGAGAGCCCAGCAAGCTACCGAGAGTATCTTGCCTACACGGCCGAGCCTGGCAAGCTCCCCGTGGGGTGTTCAATATACCAAAAGCTGTAACAACAAGTGTCACAATGGAGACGTGACTGGTGCCCACAAATGAACAAGGGGAAGACAGTGCTACACTGTGAGATACAGTTACAAGGTTGTTCATGATTGAGTTTTGATCATACAATGTTTCAACACCTGTCCCTTCACCATCACCAATGTCCCCACTCCCACCCCATCTCTCCCTCCCTCTCTGTCTCTGTCTGTCTGCCTGTCTGTCTGTCTGTCTGTCTGTCTCTCTCTCTCTCTCTCTCTCTCTCTCTCTCTCTCTCTCTCTCTCTCTCTCTCTCTCTTTTGTGACCACAGACTTGGTGCCAACTCACACACGGCACCAGTGTGGGTAGAGATGAGATTTGGGGGCCTAAACCCAGTGTCACCCTTGTGTCTACCCCAGGAGGGGCCCTGCGCCTGGCTGTGTGGCACGGGGGGGGGGTGGTGTTCCTAGGTGGTTGAGGGGTGTCACTGTATCACTGTCATCCCGTTGATCATCGACTTGCTCGAGCGGGCCCAGTAACGTCTCCATTCATCCCAGCCCTGAGATTTTAGCAGCCTCTCTTTCCTCGTCCTTCCCAACGGTGCCGCATTATAAAGTCTGAAGATACCTTTGGCGGCCGCGTGCGTCTGTGAGACCCCAGACTGCTCCCTGTTTGAGTCTGATGGCCGAGGTCAGGCGTTTGCTGATAAATGCGGGCAGCCGGGCTTCGCAATTTCCTTTTCATTCCTGGAGATATTATTTAGTACGTCTCCTTGATGGCAGGTGATGCACAAATCGGCTTTAATATCAATAATGTACCATTTGGAGAATGTTCAATTTCCAGGCCTAGAGTGGGGGGCGGGGAGGAGCCCTCCCGTCAGGATTTATTGCCCCCGCCCCCCAGTACGGAGGAAGCGGAGTTCCCGGCGCAGACGAGTAAACAGATGGTCTCTGGGAAGCATCCGCACTCTGGAGCACCGCGTCCGTTTTTGGACAGCGCGGAGTCACATATGCCCACACGGCGGGGCCGCGGACGGCAAGCGGCAAGACGGCCCCCAAACCTGGGGGCTGCGCGGGGTCTCTGTGGTCCAGTGGATGGAAACAAGTACCCACTGCCAGGTGCCCCTGGCGTGGGGGGTGAGCGAGAGGATCGTGATGGGCAGGACAGGGGTGGGGGGTACCTTAGAGGCGGCGGCAGAGCTGAGAGCACAGGGCACTCCGCCCGCCTCCAGGCCAGAAATCAGGCGGGCTGAGCGGAGGAGGAGGCCCGACAGCAGGGCTGGCTAAGAAGGTTCCGGTTGCCCCAACATTGAGGACCCCCTTTGACTTAACCCTCTGGCTGCCCACACCCCTCGTCCACGAGTCTCCCCACCGACCCGGCTTCCTTGGACCCCCGAGCCCCGGCCCACCCCTATGTCTCTGCTCTGGCTCTCATTTCTGTTTCCTGTCCACACAGCTCAGCCGAGAACTCAGAAGTCCCGGCTCCAGCATCTGCTGGGGGGTGTCCTCAACCCCCCACCCCGGGGTCCCAGACACCCGCCTGCAGCTGGGCGTCCACCAGGGCACGGCGGGGACGGGCCGGACTATCAGAACGGAACCTCGGCATGTTTCTTTCTCTTCGTAGTTTGTTTGGAGGCCACATGCCGGGCTGCCGGGGGGCGGAGGGGGGCAAGGGGGACACAGACAACAGAGCCAGGGGATGTGCTCAGCCCGGGGCCAGCCCAGCTCGGACACCGGAAGGGCCGGGGGGCTGAGGTCAGGCTCGGGGCACCTGCAGCTCCACGGCTGCCTTGGTGGCTCAGAGTCGGGGTGACCCCCAGGCCCTGGCACGGGGGCGAGGAAGGCACTGGGTGGAGGCGGGGAAGGGAAGGCAGGACGGCGACCAGACAACTCGGTGGGAGTGTCTCATGCATGCTCCACCCTCGGCGTCCGCCCCAGCTCCTGCCCCTGGTTTCCGGTTGCAGTGGGTGGAGCAGGCGAGTCTGGGGCCTGCTGAGAGCCCCCCAGGCCCACCGCGATTACTCTCTGACCACTGACTGCTGACCGGAGGTGTCCTGCCCGCCCCATGATGTCTTAGTGCCACGAAGCTGAAGTTCACAAGCCGGAGGCGTCCACCGGAGCAGACCTTTGGGACAGGAGAGACAGCAGGTATGCCCCATCTCGGGGGGCAGGAGGGGGGCAAGGACGCCCAACATGTCTCTGTTGTAAGGAGACGCATCCATGAGAACCAGCCAAAGGGCCAGAGACATGGGTGAGGCACTTTGCTTGCACATGGGCGGCTGGCACCCCGAGTCACAGGGCACCCCAAGCCCCATCGGGAGTTAGCCCCGAGCACAGAGCTAGGAGTGACCCTGAGCACAGAGCCAGGAGTGACCCTGAGCACAGAGCCAGGAGTGACCCTGAGCACAGAGCTGGGAGTGACCCTGAGCACAGAGCCAGGAGTGACCCTGAGCACAGAGCCGAGAGTAAGCCCTGAGCACAGAGCCAGGAGTGAGCGCCAAGCACAGAGCTGGGAGTGAGCACAGAGCACAGAGCCGGGAGTGAGCACAGAGCCAGGAGTGAGCACAGAGTACAGAGCCGGGAGTGACCCTGAGCACAGAGCCGGGAGTGAGCCCTGAGCACAGAGCCGGGAGTCAGCCCTAGCACAGAGCCGGGAGTGAGCCCTGGGCACAGAGCCAGGAGTGAGCCCTGAGCACAGAGCCGGGAGTCAGCCCTGAGCACAGAGCCGGGAGTCAGCCCTGAGCACTGCTGAGGGAGGCTCACAAACCCAAAGCAAAGAGTCTCGGACCCAGGTGCAGGTCCCCCGACTGCGCCCCTTCCTCCAGCCCGCCATCCTGGCCTCTCTGACGTCTCAGGCCTTGGCCCCGTGGGACCCCAGAGCAGCCCTGAGCCCAGCCCAGCACCACCTCCCTAAGCTCTGTGTGCCCGTTGTTCTCCCTGCCGCCCCCCCGCCCGCCCTTCCTCGCCACCCCCATGCAGCGCTCCCAGCCCGGCCCACCTCCACGCCCAGCAGCCCTGGCCCGTGCGGCCCCTCAGAGCACCCTCGCCCCCTCGCAGCCGCCTTTCCGGAAAGCTCCGCCCGCCCCGCAGTCCGTCTTGCCCAAGTGGCGCCCGTCCTGCGCTGGGTCCCCCGTCCAGTCCCTGGGAGCTGCAGTGGCTGCGGGCTTCTGCCTCCTGCGCCCGTCAGCCACACGCCCCCGCCCCGCCTCAGGCTCCTCCTCCCCCGTTCACTGCAGTCCCGTCTGTCCTCCCTCTGCAGCCGGCCTGCCAGGCGGGGGGTATGGGCTGCTCACTGGGCTGGGCAGAGACGCCCCGAGTGAGTCACTGCAAAGGAGCCAGAGCCTGACGTCAGCCCAGCAGGGGCCCCTGGGGCCGCCTCACTCTCCAGATGCTGGAAAAGTGGCCGGGAGCTGCTGCTCTTGGATCCAGAGAAAAGCACAGGGAACGGCGGGACTCGAGCCTTCGGTGGCCGACAGCCGCCGCCTCCCCAGGCCGGTCCATGGCAACAGATGATCAAGAACCGGGGAAACGGAGGCACAGGGCCCCGGGCTGGTCAGTAATGAGTTCATTTCTCTCCGCCCCAGACTAGCCCGGTCTCTCCCCTTGCAGCACAACTGTAGTCGTAGTTTTGCTCCTAATCCCGGATATCACGGTTCCGTCATCCTAGTCTCCTCGTAGACCACAAGGTCCTCTCCCTCTCACCCCTACAGCATGTTATCCAGAAACCATGAGGGGTGGGGTACACATAGGTGGGGTTGAACATTGTCATAGCAACAAACAGAGGTGAAGCCCCTCCTGTAAGAGAGTAACTCAAGGACAGAATCTCACCTGAGGGGTCAGCACTCCAGAGTCCTAGGAGATCCGCTCAAGGGCGGGATTCCATGCAGGGTGTCATGACAGAGTTTGCCCCGTGGCCATGCTTTTGTTATACTTATGGCGCTTAGCTTGTCCGCTTCCGATGCCAGGGTAGCTCACAGCGTGCCCTGGGCCCATCGGTCCCTTTGTCAGGACCCTGCTTTTGGAGTGCTAGGAACTAAGGGCAACTGAGGCTTAAGTTAAGTAAATATGGATGCCCAGGAGTAAATATTATTTTGGAGTCAATTAACTCCCATGTTACAAAGCATAGCATCAACTGTCTTCCTGTGTCTATACAAAAAGGACATTGCTAAACCAAAGAGGAAAGCAATATAGGATGATCAGTGCTTGATGGAACTGGGTCCACCTCAGGGGCACTGTTATGGGAGTAACTCAATAACCCTAAGCTCCCTGCGGGAGGCACAAGGACACCCCAATGTTGTCCAACACGCTCTAGAGCACTACCAAAGTTGATGCAGAGCAGTTACTAGAAACTCCAAGAGCATCTAGAACAGTGAACTCTGGGCAGGTGCTGCTAAATCCTGGTTTCCAAAGTGGGGGAGAGAAAAAAAAAGCACTTGATTTCATCACAGCCTCCACGGGTACTGTTTCTCTTGCCCAACACGAGGAACAACTTATTTTGGAGAATGCCCAACCTAGTTTTTCACCAGTTGCAGTAGCTCTGCACTCAGTACTCCCCTGCCCTTCACCCACACAGTGCCTTCCGCAATGACTGGCACTGCGCCCCCTTCACACTCCCACCCCCCAGCCCCGCACCCCTACCCCCTACCACAGAGCATGGCTTGTGCTGACCCAAGAGTAAGGGGCACATCCGTGGCCTGTCACTGCTAAACATTCTGGCAAAGATTATTTTTTTAAGAACAAGGACGTGGTGTCTGCAGATGCAGGCAGTGGGGAGGCTCCGGCATCCAGGGCCCGATTCCCAGGCCCGTGCCAGAGAATATCTCCCTGGCAACATTCTGACTCTGATCGTCCAGCGCCTGAGTCACACGCACGGCCGTGGCTCTGGGTCCCGTGGCCCGGCCACGGCTGCGGGCGGTCTGCCCGCGGTAACTGACAGCTCTGAGGAATGCAGACCGCCTGTTGCGTAGCACAGTCAGGACTGGGATTTATTGGGCTCATCATTAAATTCAGGCCTGGGCAGAATCACAGAGCAAGTGACTGACAGCCAGTCCCCGTGACGGCTCCTTCCCCTCCCTCGGGGGCACTAGTGCGGGCCCCTTGGTAAAGGCACTCTCCAGGTAAGGAGACTTCTCCGAAAAACCTTACAATTAATTGATGATGCCTGGGAAATGCGTGGGGACCCCAGTTCAGAGTTCTGGTTTAAAAAGGAGAAGGGGCGGGGCTGGAGCAATAGCACAGCGGGGAGGGGGTTTGCCTTGCACCTGGTTGACCCAGGTTCGATCCCCAGCATCCCATAGGGCCCCCTGAGCACCACCAGGGGTAATTCCTGAGTGCAGAGCCAGGAGTAACCCCTGTGCATCGCCAGGTATGACCCAAAAAGCAAAAAAAAATTTTTTTTAATTTTTTTTTAAAAAAGGAGAAGGGGCAATATGTGGGACCCATAGCTGAGATCTCCAAGCCTGTTTGGATCGGGACTGGGCCTCCTCCCCCAGGCTCCCAGTTTTCCAGAATCTTAGCAGTCACAGACCGCCCCCAGCACCATGTAACCTCATCAACGGCCAAAATCCAGAGACTATAAACTAAGGCTCCCGGAAGAGAATGACACAGATTTTCCTGGACATTATATTTTATTCATAACAAGCAATACAAAACAAATCATATAGCGTTGCCTTTTTAGAAGGTTTGAGTGGTGGTGGGACTGGTGTCAAAATATCGAATTCAACCAAAGTAGAGAGAGAGTATGGGGGAACGAGGCTGGAGTCGGGGGATACTGAGGATTGTGGTGGTGGGAAATGTGCCCTGGTGAAGGGATGGGTGTTTGATGATTGTATGACCAAAGCTCAAACATGAAAGCTTTGTAACTGTATCTCATGGTGAATCAAAAAAAGGGGGGGAAATAATAATAATACAATAAAAATTGACGTTCTGAATAAAAAAGAAAAAAGTAATGTGGAGGGGCTGGAGCGGGTAGGGAGTTTGCCTTGCACGAGGCCGACCCGGGTTCAAATCCCAGCATCCCATATGGTCCCCTGAGCACCGCCAGGAGTAATTCCTGAGTGCAGAGCCAGGAGTAACCCCTGAGCATCGCCAGGTGTGACCCAAAAAGCAAAAACAAACAAACAAACAAAAAAAAACCAAAAACAAAAAAAAAAGTAATGTGGAGTTCATGCCCAATTCAGTCAGCTTAATCAATGGCTGAATAAATAGCAGTACTCCTACATTATTTTAAAAAAAGGGATAAGGGGCAAGACTTACTCCCATGGGTCCCTGGCTTGGCCACCCGAGAGTCCAGTCTGGCAGACACAAAAACCAACCTCCTTCCACGGGGACAATCCTCGAGGAAAGAAGCAGGAAGGGAACAAACGCATGGACACCAGCATCCCCAACCACAGCAAGTGAACACCCTGTCGCAGGGTCCCGGGTGCCGACCACCCGCCCCCGGGGACGAGTCAAGTCTTCCCAGCAGGGCACAGAAAGGGGGTGATTCTGCAGGAAAATCACCTGCAGGGGAACAAGGAAGCCTTCGAAGAAAAGGTCTAAGTGCAAGACAGCCACGCGGAGACGAGCAAGCTCACTGTGGCCAGAGAAATAACAAGAATGAGGAGAAAAGTGCCCGCCACAGAGGCAGGCTGGGGGACGGGTCGTGGGCGCTGGTGAAGGACTTGGTGTGGGGACAATAGACGCCCGAGACGCAACCGTAGATATCTTTGTAACTTGGTAATTCATGGGGATTCAATTTAAAATTTAAAAGATTTCTGAATTTCTGAATATTTCTGTGAATATTTAGTCTTATCAGCGCCCACAGACTGAGGGGGCAAGAAACAGCTGCAGTCATGGGGGCAGTGCCCAGAGTCAGGAACCACTGCTGGCAGACTCGGGGGCCGTCTGCAGTGACCCCTGGGGGGGAATAGGATTTCCAAGAGTCTTCATGGTGCTCTATTTTCAGAGAGGCCAGAATAAGGACTTTCTTCTTTCCCCCAGCCCTTTAAGGTAAACACCAGCGCCCCCTTAGCTGTCACTGTCACTGTCATCCCTTTGCTCATCGATTTGCTCGAGGGGGCACCAATAACGTCTCCATTGTGAGACTTGCTACTGTTTTTGGCATATTGAATACGTCACAGGGAGCTTGCCAGGCTCTGCCATACGGGTGGGATACTCTCAGTAGCTTGTCGGGCCCTCTGAGAGGGGTGGAGGAATCGAACCCGGGTTGGCCACATGCAAGGCAAATGCCCTACCACTGTGCTATTGCTCCAGCCCATAAGCTAAGAGCCCCCTTAGCTACACCCCCTTTTTCCTCAAGTTTGAACAGTGCACGGAGAAGTCACACGAGGAACAGCCAAGGCCAGGCCAGACCTACTGAGGACACGTCTTTCCTGGGGCACATCTTTCAGCGGAGGAGGACATTTGGCCACCAAAAAGTACTCACCCCAATCCCACCACCCAGAAACCAAGGGATCACTTGTATCACTTGTCATCCCGTTGATCTTCAATTTGCTGGAGCGGGCGCCAGTAACGTCTCCATTCATCCCTGCCGTGTGCTAGTGTAGCCCAATGGCATCTGCTTGCTCCAGGAACCTGAAGAGCCTCAAACCGTTTGTTTAGGGTTTTGACAAAGAAGTCTGACCATCTTGTAGGTGGGCAGCCACTCGGTCTTCTGACGTCCCGTGGAATCCAGTCGGTAACAGCTCTAGTCCAGCGGTTGTCTCTAAATCACATTACATGTCCGGCCCATCTGATTTTTGATGCCTTGGCAAACGAGACAGCATCCCTGATTCTTGATCATCGACAGAGGTCGGAACTCCGGATTCCTTCTCTCACTTGAGTGAAACATGATACTCCAAGCATAGCTCTTTCCATTCCTCTTTGGGATACCCGAATGGCGTTCTTGTCATATTTTCGTAGGGCCCAGGTCCCTGAGGCACCCAGAAACCAAGGTATAGATTCTAATTCTGTGTCTATTTTTCCATTATTTTTAATTAGCACATGTGTCTTTCTATATTCTATAGAAAATGGATCCTGCTGTTTTATCCCACCCACTTCACAGCTTGTTTTCTTTTTCTTCTTTTTTTTTTTTTTTGTTTTTGCTTTTTAGGTCACACCCGGTGACGCACAAAGGTCACTCCTGGCTCTGCACTCAAGCATTACCCCTGGTGGTGCTCAGGGGAAATATGGGATGCTGGGAATTGAACTCAGGTAGGCTGCGTGCAAGGCAAACGCCCTCCCCGCTGTGCTATCACTCCAGCCCCACGATCAGCTTGTTTTCTATATTTTGAATGATTCCTATTTTATTCAATATTCTCAAAAACAGAATCTGCCGCTCCATTAGTATGCAATAATCTATTTAGCCAACCACCATTTGTGGCTCTGTTCTTGACGGAAATTGACGGAAAACCTGGCAATTCCATTTTTGCAACGGCGAGTATCAGCTCTTGAGACGAATCCCCCACCCACCCACTCAGAATCCCTGCTCCGAGCAGAGACAGAATCGCCAGCCTTCCCCGGGGAGCCCGGCTCAGTCCTCCGCCTGCTGAGTGGGGGAGAGGCCTGGCCTGGTTTGCTGGGGGCACCTCGGATGTGAGGTCTGACCCCCTGCGGGGGGGGGGGGTCACCCCGTCAATCGGATGGTTGCCCTTCCTGAGAGCAATTTTCATTCTGAAAGAACAAGGCTCCCCTTGGGGGCTGGAGTGATAGCACAGCGGGGAGGGCATTTGCCTTGCATGCAGCCGACCCGGGTTCGATTCCCAGCATCCCATATGGTCCCCTGAGCACTGCCAGGAGTAATTCCTGAGTGCAGAGCCAAGAGTAACCCCTGTGCATCGCCCGGTGTGACCCAAAAAAGCAAAAAAAAAAAAAGAACCAGGCTCCCCAAATGCTAAAGGTCGTCAATGAGGGGGAGGGCAGGGAAGGAAGCTGAGCTGGCGAGAGTGTCTGCAGAGCAGGTTGGAGTGAGCACTGAGCACTGAGCACTGAGCACTGGCCAGGGGTTCCACTGAGTGCACGACACCCTTCACCCACCCACCCCCGCCACTGTAAATCTGAAGATATGCTCAGTCTGCTCTCAGAGTAGCTCCGTAGCCCCCGGGGGGCACCCGGGGTTCGGGGTGCGATCCCGGAATGGAGCTCCTCCGTGTGTGGAAGGGCGTCTCTCCCCGGATTCCAACGCTAGGGTTGAGGCAGGTCCAGCGCCGGCTGGAGGCGGTTGCCAAGAAGACTGCGTGTTGCCTCCTCTCCTCTCGGGTGGCCTGTGGCACTGCCTGCTCATCCCGGGGACCCAGAGACGCTACAGCAGAGCTTTGCTCTGGCCCGTGGTCAACGCTTGAGCCTTTCCACTTGGTACCTGCATCCGTTGCTTTAGACTTCCCTCTCTCTCTCTCTCTCTCTCTCTCTCTCTCTCTCTCCCTCTCTCTCTTTCTTCTCTCTCCCTCTCCCTCTTTCCTCTTCCCTCTCCCTCTCTTTCTTCTCTCTCCCTCTCCCTCTCTCTCTCTCTCCCTCTCTCTCCCTCTCTCTCCCTCTCTCTCTCCCTCTCTCTGTCTCTCTCCCTCTCTCTCTCCTCTCTCTCTCTCCCTCTCTCTCCCTCTCTCTCTCCCTCTCTCTCCCCTCTCTCTCTCTCCTCTCTCTCTCTTCCTCTCTCTCCCTCTCTCTCTCCCTCTCTCTCTCTCCCTCTCTCTGTCTCTCTCCCTCTCTCTGTCTCTCCCTCTCTCTCCCCTCTCTCTCTCTCCCTCTCTCTCCCTCTCTCTCTCCTCTCTCTCCCTCTCTCTCTCCTCTCTCTCTTCCTCTCTCTCCCTCTCTCTCCTTCTCTCTCCCTCTCTCTGTCTCTCCCTCTATCTTTCTCTCCTTCTCTCTCTCCCTCTCTCTCCCTCTCTCTCTCCTCTCTCTCTCCCTCTCTCTCTCCCTCTCTCTGTCTCTCCCTCTATCTTTCTCTCCTTCTCTCTCTCCCTCTCTCCCTCTCTCTCTCTCTCTCTCTCTCTCTCTCTCTCTCTCTCTCTCTCTCTCTTGCTTCCGTCTTTCCCTTCTGTTTATTTGGGGAGGGGGGCAACACCCAGCTGTGTTCAGGGATCAAGTCTGGCCAGCTCGAGGGACCGTATGTGGTGTCAGGGATCGAACCTGGGTCGGCATGGGCAAGGCAAGTGCCCCGCACCGTCACTCCAGGCCCTCGGCCTCCCTCTCCACTTGGTTCACTTACTATTTCTCTCTTCTAACTTTCCGATTTCCTCGTCTCTTTTCAATGGCCGCCCCTTGGACTTCCCACTGTTTCTCTGAGGCTCCTAAACTTTCCACGCCAACCCTGGTTGGGGTTTTCATGCTGAGAAATCTCAAATTCAAGTAAATTGAGCAAAATTCAAAAATCTCAATAAACGCCGGTTAACTCCTCTCTCGTTTTACACTCGTTCTCTGCGTGTGCCTCCTTTAGGACTCCCGACCCAGCTCAGGGTCCCGCCCACATTGTCCAGTTTCTTCTCCGTGTCACACTCAGGACTAGGCCCCCTACGGAGTGAGGAATAGATAACAGAGTGGGCACCTGCTTCCTGAGCACTTGCTTTGGTCACTTTCTTTCAGGTTAGAAACTTTCTTTAGGTGTCTAGAAATCCCTGGACAGCTCTGGAACACGCTGAAACTTGAGGAAAGATTCAGAAACATTGAGTGTGCCAAGGGGACGTGTCAACTGGGAACTTCCCTAAAAGTTCACTGGGAAAATCTGCACATGTGTTTTTTTTTTTATATTTGAAGGGGTTTTTTAAAATTTATTTTTCTGAAGTTGTTCACAATTTGTTACATTTAATATTCTAACACAAATCCCACCACCATTACACCTACCTGCCACCATATTTTGAATGATTCCATCCCAACCTCCAAACCCTGCCCCCAAAGCAGACCTAAATAATTTATTTTATATTGCTTGTTATGAATAATCTGCTAAAGATGATCCAAAAAATTTCCTTAGAGGAAAGTGTGTGAAGATTGTTGTATTTCACCCTAGAGCCAGTAAGCCCTTGTATAAGAGATTGCTATTATGTTGTTAAAGATTGACCCTGTGTGTGTATATATATATGTATGTGTGTATACATATACACACACATAAATGTATACATGTTTTTTCCTTCCCCGAGATTGGCTGCCTTCTACTCTACACCCCATCAAATGTGATATGCTTCTCTTGGTACATCAGTGGTGTTGAGTATTAGATGTCTCAGGGCTGCATTTTCGGCTGTGTGCTCCAGGAGTTCAAAAATTCTAAATACAGAGATACAGCTGAGGTTAATTTAATTTTTTTTAACTAGATGGTGACTTTGGGGTCCAGAGGCATCTCTGCAATGTATCATTCTGTGTTGCTCTCTTCTGAGAGATTTATTTGTGAGTCTCTGGATCATGGCCTTTAATGAGTCTCTATGGTGCCGCAGGCAGTTCCTGGGCTGGACTGTCAGGCTCCCGGAAGCACAGGGAGATGGGGGAGGTTGCCCATCCCGACTCCGTGCTAGCCTGGAGGAAAATCTGCATACTTGTACCTTGTGCTGGTCAAACTCCTAAAGAAAATTCCTCCAAGGACCAAACAGTATGGACGACTCTCAAAAAACTTGAGGTTGAGCTCCCATTTGACCCAGCAATACCACTGCTGGGAATATATCCCAGAAAAGCCAAAAAGTATAGTCGAAGTGACATATGCACTTATATGTTCACCGCAGCACTGTTTACAATAGGCAGAATCTGGAAAAAACCCGAGTGCCCTAGAACAGATGACTGGTTGAAGAAACTCTGGTACATATATACAATGGAATACTATGCAGCTGTCAGAAAAAATGAGGTCATGACGTTTGCATATAAGTGGATCTACATGGAAAGTATCATGCTAAGTGAAATGAGTCAGAAAGAGAGAGACAGACATAGAAAGATTGCACTCATCTGTGGAATATAGAATAATAGACTATAAGACGAACACCCAAGAATAGTAGAAATAAGTACCAGGAGGTTGTCACCATGGCTTGGAGGCTGTTCTCTCATTCTGGGCAACTCAGAGAAGGGAACAGCAAGTAAAATGTGGTTGTTGGTCATGTGGGGGAAAGATGATGCGGGCCAAATATAGACTAGAGACTGAACGCAATGGCCACTCAACACCTTTATTGCAAACCACAACACCTAACCAGAGAGAGAGAACAAAAGGGAATTCCCTGCCATAGTGGCAGGGTGGGGTGGGGGGAGACGGGACTGGGAAGGGGGGGTGGGATGTTGGGTTTACTGGTGGTGGAGAATGGGTACTGGTGAAGGGATGGGTTATCAAACTTTGTAAGGGAGAAACATGAGCACAAAAATGTATAAATCTGTAACTGTACCCTCACGTTGACTCACTAATTAAAAATAAACTATTAATAAAAAAAAATAAAAAATAAAGTGTCATTGAAGAATAAAAAAAAAAAAAAAGAAAAAAAGAAAAAAAAAAGAAAATTCCTCCAAGGACCAACCGAGAAATCCCAGTCTGGGTTTCAGTGTCTTGGGAGTCAGGGAGGAGAGAATGGAGGGTGCCCTGGAGGTAGGGGGAGGACGGGGGGTGCCAGCCTTCCCTCTGCGCAGGCTTGCTTAGCCTGTCAGGTTTGAAACTGCTCGTGTCTGATGGCCTGATGCTGAGTTGGCGGCTTTTACCTTCTCCAGGGACCAAGGTCCAGTCTTACACCCGAGAAGGGAGTTGGAAGGAGTTGTCGGGGGCATCTGAGAGACCCAGGAGGACTCCCAGGACTTCCCTGGGCCGCCCCTGTGCTGCTGCTCCCGCATGTTTAAGGGTCTGGCTGCTCATCTTGAGGAAGTTTCCTTGATTCTTTCTCCTCACAGGGGGGACTGTCTTCTTGAATCTGCTAACACAGTTGCCACTTGTCCATCTGGTACCCGGGTCCCAGTTCTCCTCTCCTGTCTGTGTGTTGATGCTTCTGATAAATCTTCCTGGGGCTGGGGAGAAAGTTCAAGAGGCCTGGATTTGATGCTTTGTATGTGGGAGTCCTGGGTTTGCCCCCTGAGCCCCTCTAGGTGCAGTTCCTGAGCCGCCCCAGGGGTGGCAAATCAAAGAACCGAGACCCCCACCAAATTTAGGGATCAAACAAGCGAGCTCCTGTTCCATCCTTAACTGGAGTGTATAACGTTTTCTCCTCCCTCTGTCTCTGTCTCTATCTCTCTGTCTCCATCTCTCTCTTTCTCTCTGGTTGTTTGGTAGGTTGGTTGGTTGGTTGATTGGTTGGTTGGTTGGTTGGTTGGTTGGTAGGTTGGTTGGTAGGTTGGTTGGTAGGTTGGTTGGTTGGTTGGTTGGTTGGTTGGTTGGTTGGTTGGTTGGTTGGTTGGTTGGTTTTGGACTGCACCTGGCCATGTGCAGGACTTACTCCTGGCTCTGCACTCAGGGATCACTCGTGATGGGGCTCAGAGACCGTATGGGGTGCCTGGGACTCTAAACCTGAGTTGGTCGCATGCAAGGCAAGTGCCCTCCCTGCTGGCTATTGCCCAACCCTTGTCCTTCCTTGTTAAGAATGGGAGTAGAAACATTCTCACTCTTTCATTTTGCTTCGTGTGACTTCTAAGAATTTTTCCTAAAGAAATCGCCAAAACCATGAATGAAAGCTTTCATCTTGATGCTCCTCACAGTGTTATTTAGCGGGCAAAAGACGGAAACAAATGAAATGTTCAACAATAGAGAAAAGGTGTAGAAAATGATGGTGGAGTCATACAATGAAATAGTGAAAGCCGTTAAAAGTAACATCCATGAAGAAAACTTACTGACGGGAACTGTTCCCAGCACAACCAGGCAGTGATGGGACGACAGAAAACTAAGCATTCAATTTCATCCCAATTCTGGAGAGAGAAATAAATGAATAAAGAAGTGGAGAGAGGGGAAGATGTGGCGAGAGAAAAATAGAGGAACACCAAAATAGATACCCGCATTCAAAACATTCTTCAGAATACTGGGCCAGAGAGACAGTGATGGGTTAAGGGGGCGCTGCCTCGCATGCAGCCAACCCCTGTTCAATCCTATGGACCCCCAAGCTCTACCAGGTGTGGAGATGTGGCCCTGGGGTCCCCAACACCACCAGGTGTGGTCCTGAGTCCCCAGACACTTCAGGTGTGGCCCAAGTAACCCAGCATGTGGGTGGGTCCTGAGGCCTCACTTGAACCCAGCTGGGCAAGAATCACTGGGAGGGGCCTACGTGTCTGAGTAGGACCTGGGAGGTTCCAAAAAACAGATGATAAAAACAATAACCGGGGCTGGAGTGATAGCACAGCGGGGAGGGCGTTTGCCTTGCACGCGGTCGACCCGTGTTCGATTCCCAGCATCCCATATGATCCCCTGAGCACCGCCAGGGGTGATTCCTGAGTGCAGAGCCAGGAGTAACCCCTGTGCATCACCAGGTGTGACCCAAAAAAAAAAAGGAAAAAAAATAATAACCTTAGAACATTTTAGATTCCCGTGAGCACAGCTCACAGTCACTCCTGGCTCAAAGGCTGCCTCCTATTGACTTGATGCCTCTCGGCCTTCATTGTACTTTACCCGGGGAGAGGACCCATTAGCCGATTATCATTCAACCTGAATCATTCCTATGACCAATAAAACTTAGTTTTAACTTTTTAATTGGCGGGCCGGGAGCTAGTTCGGTGATTAGGGCGGGTCCTTGGCACATGCCCAAGCTGGGTTCTATTTCCAGCACCACACGGTCTCCCCCACCCCAAGCATAGCCAGGTGCAGGCCTGGAGCCCCCCAGAGCTGCTGGGGCAGTCGGCCAGAGTGGGGGTCCCTGGCACCACAGGACAGGATCCAAGCAGTACTGTGTCCTGAACTGCTGACCCCGTTGGCTGAGAATCACCGAGGGACCCCCAGAACTCCTGAACACCCCTAGGAAGGTACCCCTCAAAAAAAAAAAAAAACCTGCAGCACTGTCATCCTATTGTTCATCGATTTGCTCGAGCAGGCACCAGCAACATCTCCATTGTGAGACTTGTTACTGTTTTTGACATGTCGAATATGCCATGGGGAGCTTGCCAGGCCCCGCCGTGAAGGCGGGATATTCTCAGTGGCTTCCCAGGCTCTCCGAGAGGGACGGAAGAATCAAACCTGGGTCAGCCGCATGCAGGGCAAACGCTCTACCCACTGTGCTATTGCTCCAGTCTACCCCCTCCCCCAAAAAAAACTAAATTGAAATGGAATAAAATAAAATTCAAAATGAGATCTCACCTCATCTGCCTCCCTGGTTCCCATCCCTCCTGGAAGTTGCCTTGGCCCATCAATCCCCTGGCGGGGACACATTTCTTCCTGGCGACACCCTTCGGGCCCTCCCGTCCCAGAGCAGGCACCAGCCGCTGTCCCGGCACAGGTCCTGCATGCCGACCCAGCACCCCAGGCTGGGTGCTCAGTCCCCCTGGCGCATCTTAGCAGCATGGCAGCTGCAGTCGTGGACGGGAGACTCAGAGTCTCAGAACTTCTGGCAGGAAACGTGTCCCGTCCACCTCTTCGTCCCCAGCTCCGCGCCTGGCACTGGGCTCGGAGCAGAGCTTGCTAGAGGGATGCGAACGCCAGGATCAGGGCAGAAATCAGCAATTTCCTGCTGTCATCCAGAGGCAGTTGTGTTTGCCCGCATTCTCATTCCCCGTGGCCGGGAAGAGCCGAAACAGTTGGACCCGTGATGCCCAGCTCAAAATATCTGTGTTTGCGGGGCGGCACCTACCCAAATTATAGCCACCAAGTGGAAGGAGAAATCTGCTGCCAGCATCTGGGAGTCAGCCTTCCGTACCCATCGCCAGGGGAGACGGCGGGCCCCAGGGTGGCAGCTGTGGTTGACAAAAAGGAGCCCAAAGCTCAGGGCTGGGTAATAATGATCATTGTTTAACATCATTCTAGAAGGAGCCATTAGAGGAACGAGGCTGGAAATTAGCGCCAGGCGGTTCCCGTCTCTCCAGGCTCACGCGCAGGACCCCAGCCACACAGCGAGGGGCCCCGAGCGCCCGCCTGAGGCTCCTGTAATTAAATCCAGCTCCACCCCAGCCCCCAAATACCGTCTTGTCCCACGGACTGTCACTTCTACGCGGCTCTGCCCGTCACAGCGTGTCAGGTCGCCCCCAGCCCTTACTGCCTTTCGCGTGGGGCACAGTGGCCCCGGGGGACTCAAGGCTAATGCCAGGAATTTCCTCCGAGAAGCCGCAGGCCCTGCCTCCGCCGAGAAGCCTTGGCACAGCGGGCACAGGGGGGCCTGCCCAGAGCCCTCTGCCCCCGCCGGGGCCAGGCCCGGGCACTCTGCAGCCACCGTGGAAGGAGAGGACAAGGCCTTGCGCCTGGCAAGAGGCAGGGGGGCAGCATAGGCCACCGGCTCTCACAGGACGCACCTCTCGTGGTCACTGCAGGGCTTGGGGCTCCCTCTCACTGTCCTGTCTGCGTTCCTGGCGACTGTGGAAACAGGCTCACCTGGGGGGACACAGCCCACCTGGGGGGACACAGCTCACCTGGGGGGATACAGCTCACTGCGGGGACACAGCTCACTGTGGGGACAAACACAGCTCACCTGGGGGGACACAGCGCACCTGGGGGGACACAGCTCACCTGGGGGGACACAGCTCTCTGCGGGGACAAACACAGCTCACCTGGGGGGACACAGCTCACCTGGGGGGACTCAGCAGCGAGTCTGAGCAGCCGTCTGGGGTGGCGGGCCCCCAGCCCCTCACCACACGCTAAGACTCTTTCCACTGGCCCGCACAGCGTCCTCGGGCCCGTCCGTCAGCGCCGGGCCTCCTGTGTCCCCGACTCCGGACCCTTCTCGGGAGCCCAGCTGGGCGGGAGGCCTCTGAGCACCTCCCCTCCCCGCACCCCTCCCTTGCCCCACGGGCCTCAGCGCCTCTTCCTCCCAGTCAGAGCGTGGGGTCCGCTCCGACCCCGAGCCCTGCCTGTCCTCCCGCCTCTCCCAAGCTCGCTCCTCTCCTCCTAGCTGGGGGCACCCCGCTAGCCAGCCCACTCACGCAGGCCCTTGCACGCCCTGGACTGACGTGCCCGCTGGAGTGGGGCCACCTCCCCACAGACCCCAGATGGACACAGCCGGCCGCGTGTACCTCTGCGGACAGCAGCCTGTGGGCCTGCGTGGCGGCTCCTCCCAGACGTCCCTTGTGCTCCCCGAGTGGAGAGATGTGTTGGCGGCGTGGGGGCCAGGCTGGACTCTCCACAGCGCTGTCCCGCTGCCCCACCGCCCACCGGGGGCTCGCCGGGACACGGGCCAGACTGTGCTCCCCCACGGAGCCGGCCTCCTCCCGCGCACCCCTGTCCAGCTGAGCTCCGGCCCCGTCAAACGTCTGCCCAGGTCCACTCGGATGCCCAGAGCTGCTTCCCACGGCCTTGAGAGCCGCTGGCTTGAAAGGCGACAGACGCAACCAGAAGGCTTAGAAGTGGTTGAAGGGCCAGGGAGACCCTCGGAGGGCCAGAGCAAGGCTTTGCCTGCGGGGCCCTGGGCTTGACCCCGCTCCTCTCACGGCCCCCTGCGCACCACCAATAGGGACCTGTGAGCACGATTTGCCACCAGCCTGGACCCCCGGAGGCGCCTTCCGCTCAGATAAGGTCCCTGGGAGGTATTATCACTTTCCTCCTGGCGAAACCCCAAGAGCAGGGCCGGAGTGATGGAGCGACAGTCCAGGGGCAGGGCATGCAGTGAACCAGGACGGGTTCCCTCCCCAGCACCCAACGGTCCCTGCACCGCCAGGAGTGATTCCTGAGTGCAGAGCCAGAGGGGCCCCTGAGCATCACCGGGCGTGACCAAAACAAAACAGAACAAAAACAGCCAATTTCTTAAACAAACCTTCAATCTCCTGTCTCCCTCCCTCATCAGCACATACATGCTCAGGCCTGCACACATGTACATGTATGTATGCACACACTTGAGCACACATGACCATGCGCATCGATAAGCATACACATGTGCATAAGCATGCATGTATGCATATGTGTACCTTGTGTCTGTGTATGCACACAGCTGAGCACGCATACACAGGAGCAAGCACAGGTGCGCACATACACATGTATATGTGCACACACTCAAGTGTACATGTGCATAGCCAAGCACACATGTGCATAGACACACATGTAAACACATGTGTACACATTTTTAGCATGCATATGCACAGATAGGCACATGTGCATATAGGCAAACATGGACACACGTGTTCATGGTTGTGCACGTATTTGCCTAGGCAAGCACTCCTGTGCATATATGTGTGTGCAGTTGAGCTTGTATTTGCCTAGCAAGCACTCATGTGTACATGTGTACACACGTGTGTCCACATAGTCAAGCACACGTGTGCACAGGCAGACAGCCCACAACCCCTCTCTCCTGCCCTCAGCTCTGCTTCCTGTGCCCCCCTCCACCAGCCACCCCCTGCTAGGCCCTCAGAGGAGGCTGAGACCCTCTCTGAAGCCTGGCCCCCATCCAGGTGACCCCACCCCCTTCCCCTAGTGCCTTTCGGCCTGGCGATGGCTTGTCCCTGATGCTCCTGGGACCGGGAACAGGGACACATGGTGCCTCTGAGGCTCAGAACTCCCAAGGGGAAATGGCAAGTGAGTTCAGGCACGTGCAGTGACTCAGTGTAGACTCAGTGACTCAGTGTAGACAGCACACTTCAAAGAGCTTCGGACACTGGGCCAGAAAGCCAGGTGCTGTCCCAGGGTCATTGTCCTGGGGGAGCCCCTGGGGCCCACCTTCCTCCGTGCCCTGCCCGGACCCAGACAGCTGCCTCAGCAGCTTTGGAGGCCTGAGGGAGGAAGCTGCATGCGCCTCCTCCCAGTCCCCTCAGGAAACCCCCAGGTAGGAACTCGCACCCGCGTCTCGGGCACTGGCCTTGTTCTCCGCTAAGCCAGAGTTGGTTGATCCCTGGCCTCCCGGGCCTGCCAGGAGTGATCCCCGAGCACAGAGCCAGGGGTAGGCCCTGAGCACAGAGCCAGGGGTAGGCCCCGAGCACACGACACGCACATATACAAAGAGCGTCTCGCACGTCACAGAGTACTGCGCTTACAGTTGCTCTAACGCGCTCCTGGTGCCCCGAGCACCGTGGCCAGCGGTGGGGGGCGAGATGGGCCTGAGGCTCCAACAGTGCTGACGTGTGGCGGGGCCTGTCGGACGCCCCAGCCCTGCGGAGCAGAGGAAGGCCCCGTGCAGGAGCAGAGCCCGGCTCCACACCCCCGTCACACCCCTGAGGAGCCCGGGGTGGGGCCCCCAGCACTGAGAAAGGACCCAGGACCCGCCCTGCACCCTGAGGACCCTCTACTTCCTGTGTTCCGGGTGGGTCCCGCGCACTGCCCGAGGGGCAGCCGAGCACCACACCACCGACCCCACCTGACCCACGTGTAGGCCCGCCAGCACGGAGCCCGTCCCACGGGCAGGCTGGGGACAGCGCCCAGAGGCGCTCTTGATCCACCGCCACCCCCATTCCCGGGCTGGCACTGAGCCCCGCCCACCCCAGGCTTCTCCCACAGCCGCCCCCACAGAGCAGAGCCCCTGGCCAAGCTCCAGGGCACCGAGGACCCCGGAAACACACCCAGGTCAGTCGGCACCCCGGGCTCCTCTGCCCCTCCATGCACTGTCGTCCCGTGTTTGTCCGAGAACGACACCTCCCTCTGTGGGCTCGGCACCCCTCCCGCCCTCCTCCCTGCAGCCAGGTCCCGGGTGGATGACGACCTGCCAGCACAGCCTCCAGGGACAAGCGAGACCGTCACTTCCCCCGCAGCTGGCAGTGCGGCGGGCACGATGCCCAGGGAGAATGCAAGCGGCCCACATGCCATGGTGCCACCCCCAGCCGTTCTGCTAACCTAGCTGCCAGCATGGAGTAAACTAGTCAGTGACTCAGCTTCCCCCACCTGCCACACAGAGATGCAGCACACATACACACCGCACACACAGATCTCACGTGCGTATCGTGCAAATGCAGACCACAATGTGTGCACAGACCACATATGTGTACACATTGCACACACAGACCACACGTGGGTGTACAGACCACATACATGTACATACTTTACACATAGACCACAGGTGTGTGCACAGACTACATATGTGTACACGTTGCACAGAGACCACACGTGGGTGTACAGACCACACATGTGTACATACTGCAAGCACAGATCACAGGTGTGTGCACAGGCCACATGTATGTACACACAGATCACACATTTGTGTGCAGCTCACACAGGCACACTGAGATGTCATGTGTGTACAGCATGAGTAGGTGCACAATGCATAAACAGATCATGAAAGCCTGAAGACTACACAGATCGGGCAAGTGTGCATACCACACATACAGGCATACTATATATACAGGCATGCTTGTGCATGCCACACACACCAATATCCTGCATGCACACTCACTCCACACACAGATCATATGTATGTGTGTGCCACTACATAGAGATATGCCATATGTATGCACTCATATACACTGCACATATGTACACAGCATATACACTTTCATGTGTGTGTGCCACATGTCTGGGTGGATTACAAGTGCGCACATGAATGTGAACAACACACATGAACAGACCACACTACATGTACCCGTGCACACCACAAGCATGAACAATCACATGTGCATGCACCTCACACAGGCCACGTGTGTGTTGCTCATGAACTCTGTGCTCACACAGATAACAGGTACACGTGTGTGCACACACTATACACAAAACAGATCGCAAGTGTGCATGCATCACCACACATGCACACACACATGTGCCTGACATACACATGGACAGAGCACATGTGCATGCACAGGTGTGCACACTGAACACACAGGCAGGTACACGTGCACATATGAGTGTGCAGTCCACACCCACTCTGGGCGAAAGCGAATCTCCCCGTCCACACGGGCGACATCTTGCTGTCATGGCTCCATCCTGGCTTCTCACAGGCCACGTCGCCTGCTGGGTCCCCTCCGCTTCTCCCTGATGTGACAGCCTGGTTCGAGGAATGCAGGTCTCCCCGGCTGCGTGAGAGGTGGCAGTCGGAGCGCATTGATGTTATTGAAGACGGGCTCATTAAGACCAAATAATAAAGATCCAGATGATAGCAGGGAAGGCAGGTTGTCTGGGTGCCACCACGCAAAAATACTTTGTTAGCGTTCCTAATTAATACTAACAACTGCCAGGCAATAGAAATATCACACCCCGCGAGATCTGCCTGCCGATCAGACACTCCCCCCGCAGAGCCCCTGTGTCGGCTTCACTGTGATCCCTTGCTGAAATAATTGGTGCGGTTTGATTGATAATGTGGATTCCTCTTTAAAAGAAAACACACTATTTTTCATAATCAGAGCGAGAATGTATAATGAGCAGCGGGCGAAGCCTTCAGCGTCGGGTCTGTCAAAGCGTGCGGTGATTTCCATATTGATGCAAACTAAGATATTACCCTCCCTCGTTACGTTGACGGGCACATCTTTCAACAGTCAGCTCCGAATCATACATTCCTGGCAAACAAAATTACCTTCATTTTCTCCTTTGGTGCAGCAGAGCTCGCAGTTAAAATGTGCCCTAACAAGCTAATCAACTAATTTTTAGAATATGTTGGAAACCGTTTAATATTCTCAAAGAAAACAAGAAAAAGTTGCTAATGGGTCTGCAGACATAAACAGAAATAAATAGACAACTGGTTCATTGAGCATTAGCATACTTAAGTTTGAGCCAGTCACGCTGGAATTCATTTTGCAAGTCAAAAAAGCAGTATCTATTTGTATCCATAAGCCAAACAACCTCATTTACCCGGCACAGACTCGAGCAGATAACCTTGGCGGGAAGGTAACAAGGAGAGAGGGTTTCTGTGTAGCGCCCGTGTGCAAGGGAGCAGGGCCCTGAGATGGGTGGCCCCCGAGCTGGGCCCCGCTTTCCCCTAAAGAAATGCACAAGCTTGGTAGTGACCCAGGGAAAGAGGGGACCTCCCCACCCCCAGTCAAGTGCATGCCGAGGAAGAGGGTGCAACACTTGTTGAGGTGCACGCCTGCCTGCCTGGAGCCCAGCTCGGGGGAGGATCAGCCTGCAGAGCCGCGTGAGTCAGCACCAGCTGCGGTAGGTAACAAAGTGGCAGGTTCCAGGAGGGCAGGAAGAGCAGCGGCTGCCTCACAGCCTCCAGGTGCCCGCGGATGGTTGCTGTGCCATTGCGTCCTGGGTGGGGTGGGGTGGGGTGGGGTAGCGACTTCTGCTTCCTGTTCTTACCAAGCTCTGAATGCTGTCAGGACCCACTTCCTGCAAGCCCCACCCACTCGCGACGGCCCCGCCCTCCTGGTGGCCCCGCCCCTCCCGAAGGCCACGCCTCTCCACCCTTTCTCGTGGCCCCACCCCTCCCGATGGCTCCGCCTCTTCTGATGACCCCGCCCCCTTTGAGAGTTCCTTTCTTTGTTGTTTTTAAAAAAATCAATTTTTAATATAAAAATTGTTCTCTTTCATCACGGGCTTGTTAAGTTCTTGTCTAAGGTTTTGCTAAGCAGTTTGTTACTAGTTGAGCCTTCTGTGTTCTTGCTTTTGTTAAGTTTAGCTGGCTTCAATGTTAGTTTCCCGTCTAATTTAGTGCGCTCCTTCTGGCTCCATCCAGAGACTTCAAGATCTATGGTCTGGGCAATGAGCTGAGGTGGCAATGGCTGGGGGAGGGGCCTCCAGAAGTATGGGGGTCGGGGGAGCACCCTTCCCCCCACTCCAAGAAGACCCCAGCGGCTGAAATGATAGCAGAGCAAGTAGGGCGTTTGCCTTACATGTGGCCGACCCGGGTTCAATTCCCAGCATCCCATACGGTCCCTCGAGCACCGCCAGGAGTGCTTAAGGCAGGAGTAACCCCTGTGCAACGTCGGGTGTGACCCAAAAAGAAAGAAGAAGACCCCAGAGTTCTCAGCCTGGGCACCAGGAGAGCTAAAATTTTTCAGTTTGGTTCTGCTCCAGAGTTCCTAAACCTCCTCCCAGGACTCCTCCCCGCGCCCTCGGCAGCTGGAGCCTGCCCCTGTGAAGGGCAGTTCCCGGGTCATCTCCTCCGAGCTCTCGGCCTTGGCTGCACGCCCTTGGACAGGCCGCCCAGTGTGTCCGGGACAAGGTGGAGAGAGGAGCGCAGGCTTCCCCTCGGGGTCCAGGGAGGGGTGAGAGATGGGACCACGAGCTCGCAGCTCCCTGGCTGGGGCCCCAAGTCCCTGCTCTCTGGGTAAGCAAGCCTCCCTCTCAGCCCCACCAGGACCAAGGGTCCACCCTCCTGCCTGGCCCACCGGGGCTCCTCTGGGATGGACCCTCCTCTCCCCAGCCCCCTCTCAAGGGGCAGCCCCCACCCACAACCCCACCCCAGCACACGGGCCACCCTGCTCAGTCTCCACTCCGCCCCAAAAGTCAGTTCATCACCATCACACCAGTTGCCCACAGGAGGAGAGGGGACGGGGGGAAGAGGGGTGAAGGGAGAGGAGAGGAGAGCAGGGCAGGGCAGAGCAGAGCAAACCATCATGTAAACAAATGGATCCGGCCATGACTTTGCTTCTTTTCAAGAAAACCACTCGGCAGGAATCAGCAGCCCAGACCCTGCAGTCTGAGCTAAGGAGGGACAGTCACACGTGGGTTGGGGGCAGTCACAGGCTCACATGCCTGGGACAGGGAAAGTGTGGCCGTCCCGCAAGAAACAGCTGAGGGAGCTTTCCAGGCACCAACTTGACCCTCGGACTGGTGGGAAGACAAGATTGAGAGCCCACTACTGGCATGCAGGTAGGAGGCGAGGCGGGGGGCACTGTTAACTCGGGGGTACCCCGAGACAGGCTTCCTCGGGCTCAAGGAGACAGCGTCACCCGCCCAGCCCCGTCGGAGAGGTTCTGATTTCTCGCTCACCTGGGGAGTCTGCTGGGGAGGTGTTTCGCTTCCGCTTGTCTGGTTCTTAAAGAAAAGAGAGAGATTGGGGTCTGGAGAGATCGCATGGGGGGTGATGCACTTGCTTTGCGTGCAACCAACCGTGCTTCCAGACCCAGCATGCAGAGGGTCCCACCGTGCACCGCCAGAGGTGACCGCTGAGCACAGAGCCAGGAGTAAGCCTGAGCCAAGCCAGGTGTGGCCTCCAAAAAAGGAGATTAAAGGGAGTCTGGGGGGCCGGAGCGATAGCACAGCGGGTATGGCGTTTGCCTTGCACACGGCCAACCCAGGTTCAATCCCCGGCATCCCATATGGTTCCCCCAAGCACTGACAGGAGTAATTCCTGAGTGCAAAACCAGGAGTAACCCCTGAGCATCGCTGGGTGTGACCCAAAAAAGCAAAAAAAAAAAAAAAAAAAAAAAAAAGGGTGTCTGGGCTTTCTTTTTTGTTTTTATTTCCTCTTTTTACCTTTTGGGCCGCACCTGGTGATACTCAGGGGTTACTCCTAGCTCTGCACTCAGGAATCACTCCTGGCGATGCTCGGGGGACCCTATGGGATGCCGGGGATCAAACCCGGGTCAGTCACATGCAAGGCAAATGCCCTCCCCACTGTACTATGGCTCTGGCCCCAAACCTGGGCCTTCTTTATGTCAAAAGGAAGACACAGGAAATTGTTATAAATGGGTGGGGAAATGACTGAGGGGCTGGAGCTGAGCTGGGTGCACCCCACACACAGCCCCGGGAGGGACCACCAGACCAAGCCGGGAAGAGCCGCTGACAGCTACCACATGTGGCCCCCAAACAAAACCCACAGAGGGCCCAGATTTGCCCTCTGGGGGGGCAAGAAGGCTTCAGCCTGGGGTGGCCAGAAAAGAGAAATAAATTGTTTCAAGAAAACCTTCTGACCGGCACCCAGCATGGGAAGGCAGCAGAGTGGCTGGAGGGGCGCCCCGGCCAGTATGGGGGCGCAGACAGCCAAGCAGGCAAGGTCACGGCCACAGAAAATCACGTGTCCACGTGCAAGACCCTCACACGGAGGGTTGCCAGGGAAACAGGTTGTCCGCCGGACCTGGACACAGAACGTCCCCCAGCGTCCAAGCCAGTAGCCAGTCAGAGGCTGGGCAGGACGGGCTGCACCCCCAAGGGGCCCTGTGGAGGTGCGGGGGCCAGGCGACCCTACAGACGGTCAGTGCTCAGCCGGTGTCCAGAGAGGCCCCCGAGGCTGCAGGGAGACACCTGTCCCTGTGTGTGCGGCTCTGGCTTCAACCCGAGCCCGGCCAGAGGAAGAAAGCGCCGCAGGAGGGAGTGCCTATGGCCCCTCCAGGGGCCCAGGGGGTCTGGGGGGCCCAGGGCACAGGCCAGCTGGGCCACAGGCCGGCTGGACTTTCTCCTGGAGGGCAACTTTCAGATGGATGCAAAGCGCCCCTCCGCCTGGACAGTGCCCACATTGGAACTGGGTTTGTAGTTGCGTGTGGCTGCAGTGTGAGTGCTGGGGCTGGGGGCGGTGGGGGAGGGGGTGTTGGGGGCTTTGTGGGGCGGTGGGGGCGTGCACAGGGGCCGTTGGGGGCGTGTACATCCCGAGGGACAGACGTGCAGCCACCAGCCGCCAGCAGCTTCAGGGTCGCACACCGGGTTCCGTCTCCCGGGAAGGCGCTGTGCGAAGGATGGATTTTCCATGAAGCTTGTCGTGTTTAGAGGGGCCCCCATGGCGGCGGCGGTGCCGCGGGCCCCTGAGGTGGGACGCGCAGGAAACGGGCTGGGGAACAACACCTGTTTCAGTGTGGCTGGCCGGGAAACGGGCCGGGTCCACACGGCCAGGCGGGACGGCTGCCCCTTGGAGAGTGTGCTGGAGGTGATGGAACTCCCACCTCAGAACTCCCTGGCGGGGGTCTGGCAGCCATCTGTCCCCTCGTGGGGGTCACGACATTCCCGGCAACCCTGCCTGGTCAGCCTCGAACCCAGGCACCCATCCACGGGAACCAGGGAGGAACACGTGGCCTCTCCAGAGGAGCATGCGGCCGGAAGTAGGAGAACCGAGGAGAGAAGGCAGGCGTGGTGAGACCGAGCTGCACCAGTGAGCGCCTGGCGGGGGTGTGGGGAGTGGCCAGTGGAGGGCACCTCTGGCCGGGGGTGGGGAAGGGGTGTGGGGCACCTCTGGCCGGGGGCAGGGGGGCTGGCTGGAAGTGAGGAGGGGAGCGTGGGGGCACCCCAGCTGCCGCCTGCCGCCCTGCTCTGGGGCACCGCCTGGGTCTGTTCTTGCTGCGGGAGATGCGGAGACCCTGCAGACGGGCACTGGGGTGCCATCTGGGCCCCCCGAGAGAGGCACTTGAGCAGAGCGTCCTGGCAATCCAGCTCCCCTGGAGCTCCTCGCTGGCCCCACCCACTCGGCCCCCAACAGCTCCCCGGGGACCCCCACCCTCCGGCTCTGCATTGCTCTGCTCTGAGAGGCTTATTGACGCTGCCATTCTGCCCTGTTTACTAATTAGTTAATATTTTCAAAATGCTTTGAGGAGGAAAAGCACCACTTCGGAGCGAAGTCGCTATGGTTATGCTGCTGTTATTTATATAATGCCACCCAGACGAGGCCACACCGCCCTGCCCATGGCGGGCGGGGAACAAAGAGGGGAGTCTTGCCTGCAGAGCTGGAGGATGCCAAGACAATAGCGAAAAACCGAACAAAAGCCGGAGAAATGGAGAGCAGATGTGGGGCCGGGCCGGGGAGGGAGCAGGAGGGTCCGTCCCCGACACCAAGGCGTGAGAAGAGCCTCCCACTGCCCTTGGGGTCTGCCCCCGGCACCCTGAGAGGGGCCTCCCATGCACAAGGTTCTCACCCCAAAATGCCACCTGGCTGGGACCATGCCCAGCTGTGGTCAGGGGGCCACACCATGCCAGAGGTTGAACCCAGGGTTCTCACGGGCAAATCCTGGCCGACAGCCCTTTGAATCATCTCCCGGGTTCAAGGGTTGCTCCCTTTGGGGTTTGGGGTTTGTACCTGGCGGTGCTCAGGAGCTACTCCTGGCTCTGTGCTCCAGGTGACTCCCAGGGGGACGCAGGGCACCACGCAGTGCCGGGAATCAACCCAGACCTCATGCACACACACAGTCTCTTACCCAGGGGGCTCCCGTTTGACGGATGGGGAGCCAAGGGTGACCCCGAGCCCCTACCCTGACCCCATCTGCCCCTGACAGGTCAATCTTGATGTTAACCCGGATAACAAGATGAGTCAAGGATTCTCTCTGTGATTGTCATGGGTTATTTCTCTCAGGAAGACATTCCTGGGTTAATCTATTGTCAAACAAAGCCAGAGGTAAGTCCGGGAGCGGCAGGACCCCAAAGCCGTCCTTTGGGGTGACCAGGTGAAGAAGCAGGGTGCAGCAGGCCAGAAGCAAACAGTCACCCACACCGAGAGACGCCTGACGGGGAGAACCCAGGCCTAACACCGGAAACTCAAAGGAGAAACAAAGTATCAACCCGTGCACATTTCCTAGCCTCAAGGTTACAATTCCTACAGTTCTCCTCTGGGTGAGTTCTTCAGCCACTAGTAGCAAGTTGAGAAGGGCTGAGGTTTCGAGAATGTTCTCTCCAGCCTCACCCGCCGTAGCATAACCACGGTGCCACCCTGCGCTCCCCAGCGAGGGTCAGAAGAAGGAGCTCGAGCCCCGGGAACATTTCTCTCCTGGCGTTTTACCTGTTGCCCTTGATTCTGAGAGGAAATCTGAAGGTCTGAGAGGCAAAGGAGCACCCCCGTTTGCTAAGGTCTGAGAGGCAAAGGAGCACCCCCGTTTGCTCAGCGTTGGTACTGAACAAAAATGAGAGTTCAAACGTCCCGCTGGGGAGAATTTTGTTTTGAGTCGTGGAGCGCGGAGGTGTCCCCGGCAGAATCAGAGCGTGGCTGTGCTTGAACGAGCCTAGGCAGGTGCCGTCGGGCAAGGGTCTCGGAACAGGACGCCCTGGGCTGGGACCCTCTCCCTACGTCCCTGAGTCCCCGATGAGGGACAAGAGGGAAGACAGGAGAGGAGCCCGGCCCAGGTAGCTGGCAGACACAGCCAGGTGACCAGCAGCCCCCAGGGGGGCCCTGATCCCCAAAAGCCCCCAAAAGTGGGAGGGCAAGAAAGACCCCCACCAGCACCCCTGTGGACGGAGGGCGACCCTAGCGACACCCTTCTTTGAACGCAGTGTGGGGCCTGGGGGCAGGTATCGGGAGGGGCGCTGTGACCCTCCCCTTAAAGGGAAAGTTTCCTCCGGGCGTCTCCTCCCCAAGGCCCTGGCAGATGATGACGGGGCGCGTAGATTTGTCCACAGACACGGAGCGTCTGTCACAACACTGGGGCCCACCCACGGTGCCCTCGGCCTGGGAGCTGTGCGGGCATCCCACTGACATTGCTGGGTGCAGTGGGCGTGCACGAGGGGCAGGCTGGGGGTGACGCCCGCCCTCTCGCCAAGGTCACCAGGAAAACGGAGAATCTACGATTCCGCTTACAACTCCAAGAGGCTGTTTCTCCCTGAGAAGGAAAACAATCCTAATTTACTGGAACTGCAGAAAGGGAATTGAAACGTAAATACTTTTGACAAGGCCAAAATAAGAAAAAGGAACGAGAGCACGGAGAATTCTCACACCACTCCACGGGGAGGGACATTTAGCAGCAACATCGGGCCCGGGAGCAGC
The DNA here is from genome assembly GCF_027595985.1 of Sorex araneus. Taxonomy (NCBI): domain Eukaryota; kingdom Metazoa; phylum Chordata; class Mammalia; order Eulipotyphla; family Soricidae; genus Sorex; species Sorex araneus. The sequence continues at coordinate 4,285,081 of NC_073312.1, forward strand.
TTCTGGAAGATTCTAAGAGCAGTGGCCAGAGTCAGCCCCTCGGGGATGGTGGGCCACGCGTGGACACTGAGGGGCACCGTGTAGATGATTCTGTGACTCAGGAGCTGCCACGAGCAGGGCAGGAGAGAGGGAACGTGCACCCAGGGGTGTCTGGCCGTGAGCAGAGGTAAGTGTGGGGACCCAGAAGGGGGTGCCGGTGGGTAGAGCCCAGGAGGGGGCAGGGGACCAGCCCCCACACTGCCAAGAACCATCTCATCCTGGACACCCACAGTGTGAAGGGCAGCGCCCCCACCTCCTCTCTGCCCTTTGACCCCCAGCCTGCAGTACCAGGGAGCTCTTGAAGACCCTTAGAGTACCCTGGCCCCGTTTCTCAGCCTCTGCACCCCTGCTCCGTCGGCGGGACCCAGGGGAACCCGTGGGCTTCAGGGTTCCCACCTTCAGCCCGGCACCCCTCCACGAGGTGGGGACCACTAGAACAGTTCCTCGAACCCTGCCGGCCTTGTCTCCTTCCTGGGGGGCCCCTGCCCTACCATTTGGGCCCTTAATCTTGTGTCGTTCACCCGCCCCCGATTTGATTTTCACCTGTGGCCCCCTCAGAGCCTCCAGGGGCCTCCAGGCTGTCGTAGGACCCCCAGGCTGTCGTAGGACCCCCAGAGCACAAAGCAACACTCAGAGCACAAAGGAGAGCAGTGACCAGCGTCCCCGCGTGCGAGGACTCCAGGGAAGGAGGGGCGGGAGGGGCGGGGCCGGGTGGGTGTTGGGGTCCCAGAGTCGGCCCCAGCCCCAGGAGGACACATTTCCCACCTGCCGGCCTAGCCCGTCTCCCCCCTCCCCCCACCGTTTTGAGGGGGGCGGGGTTTTCTCTTGGCTTTATCATCCATAATTGGATAACTTTTCTCCAATTTTCTCCTTGGAACAGTGGAGATAAGGTTTCTGTTTAATCATCCTGCTCTAAGCACTTGCAATCAGGCAGGGGATTGCTCCGTTTAAAATAAGACAATGACATTTAATGACTTTCATTTCTTCCTATACAAAAGATTAATTTATATGCCGGAGTCATCGTTTCAGTGGGAAACTCAGCCTGTTCTTTGAGAAATGCTCTAATATGATTAACAACTCAATCCCTCCCTTCGACTTTCCATCCGGAGGCCGTGTCTCAGGGAGCTTCGGCGTGGAGAGGAAATGAGTGAATGGAGCAGGTTCAGGTGACGGGCCGCTCCCGGGGCCAGGGGCCGCCTTCCTGTCCCCAGAGAGCAGGGACAGCACCCACAGTCCAGACTGCTGAGAAAGGGGCCCCACGGCTCCTGGGCCCACGCCTGCCATGAGTCTGTTCCAGCCACAAAGAGCACATGTGAAACCGGAAATGGTGCCGGGAACCAGCCACCCCCAGGACCTCAGCAACTCCCCAGGACACGCTTCTCCCATGCCAAGATCAACCCCCTGCCCACCCCACACCAGGGGGACCAGTCACCCAACCCTCCACCACCCCACACCAAGGGGAAGTGGTCAGTCCTGGACCCCCATCCGGCCTCAGCCTCTGGCGCTAATTCTTCCAGCCTGTTTCCTAGGAGGAAGATGCCCTGTGGGGCCGAGACACAGTCCCCCTGACCTGGGTGCTCGGGGTCACTGGGCCCCGGGTGACACCTTGGCATCCCAGATCCCTGCAGAACAGGTACCGGGGTGCTGTAAAGGGCTGAGAAAGGTGTGGAGTGGGAACGAGAGGTCCAAGGAAGGACGCCCCTCCCCAAGCAGCCACTACAGGGACGTTCTAACTGCCCCAAGGGGGGCCCACTTCCTTCCCGGCACCCCACTCCCCATCCAGGGGAGTCACCCTTGAAAATCAGAGTGGGCTGCTTCCTGCGTCCCTGTCCCTGGTAGGCCCCAGGTACAAATGCTCCTCTCCCAAATCCAGGATACTGCCGGGTGGCCAGGAGACAGCCAAGGGTCATATGCACATTAGAGACCCCAAGTTCCGTCCCTGGGCAGTGCATGGCCCTGACTGAGCTGCCGAGTGTAGGCCATGAACAAGCTGGCAGTAGCCTGCCTGCCTGCCTGCCTGCCTACCTTCCTTCCTTCCTTCCTTCCTTCCTTCCTTCCTTCCTTCCTTCCTTCCTTCCTTCCTCCTTCCTTCCTCCTTCCTTCCTTCCTTCCTTCCTTTTCTTCTTTCTTTCTTTTCTTTCTTTCTTTTTTTGTCTTCCTTCTTTCTTTCCTTCTTTCTTCTTTCTTTCTTCTTTCTTCCTTCCTTTCTTTCTTTCTTCCTTCCTTTCTTTCTTTCTTTCTTTCTTTCTTTCTTTCTTTCTTTCTTTCTTTCTTTCTTTCTTTCTTTCTTTCTTTCTTTCTTTCTTTGTCACACCCAGCGATGCTCAGGGGTTACTCCTGGCTCTGAGCTCAGGAATTACTCCTGGCAGTGCTTGGGGAACCATATGGCATGTCAGGGATTGAACTCAGGTTGGCCGTGTGCAAGGCAAACGCCCCACCCGCTGTACTATCAGTCCGGCCCCATGCGTCTTTTCAAACTACCCTTTCAGAGTTTCTTAGCCTTTTGCCCCATGACTATGACCTGGCAAGCGCCTACAGGTGGTGGATTCATGTCACTTCAATTCTCTTCTCTTTGTGATCTCGACTCCGGACATTCTGCCAAACAGCCAGAATGCCAATGCTCGCTCCCTGCAGATTGCCGAGACTTCTGCCCGCCTCTGCCTCTTCACCACCAAATACCAACAAATTACCCAAAAGCAAAGTTGAACACGGGTCTGACCTCCACGACCCCTTCCCCACGAGCCTTCTCCCTCAAGGCCTGGCTACCTGGGCACATGTATTTTGGAGGTTTCCAATCGTTTCCTTTAAATGGATATGGATTTTCTTATCATCCCCATGGGACCTTGCACGGTTGGTCTGAGATGAGCATCTCCATCAAGCACAGAAGAAGGAGGAAGTCCAGCAAGCTCGACTGCAAATCTGGACGTCAGGGCCCAAGCATCAGGACTCCAACTGCTCTTTATGACCCCCAGAGTCCCCCTAAATGGGAGCACATGACCCCCATTACCCCAAAACATGAGTCCCTGCCCATTATTTTATTTATTCGTTCATTTATTTGGTCGTGGGGATCACACCGGCAGTGCTCAGGGCTTACTCCCGGCTCTGTGCTCAGGGACCCCTGCTGGAGACCATACATGGTGTTGGGGATCGAATCCAGGTCTGCCATATGCAGCACAAGAGCCTCGAACTCTCTCCCTCCCCACCCTGCCCTTCACCAGAAATGCTACCCTCTGCCAAGCCTCCCATCCCATTTTCAAAACCGTTTTTCCTTTAACTTAAACACCCTTGTCTATGAAGCATCTGTTATGGGCCTTCAATACTCCAGCAGCAACCCCACCACCGGCATGACCTTCGCACCAGCATCATCCCCGTTCTCCCAGCCACCCCCCAGGTCTGTCCCCTTAGGAGACACAGAGTTATTTTATATTGCATGTTACAACTAACTGGATAATGCAATTATCAAAAATTACTTCAGTAGAAGAAAACTTGTAAAAATTATGATATCCCAACAGAACCTCCTGACCCCTCGCCAGGCTATCTTCACTGAGGCACCTCGGAGGGGGGTGGTTTGAGTTTCCCTCCCCTCCCCAGCAGAGCCCCAGCAGCTGAGAACCTCCAGAACCCCACTGCTGCCATGCACAAGGCCACTCTCCACACACTCAGACGAGCCTCACCTATGAAGGAACCTGCAGAGGAACCCAGGTATGCGGGACCCGTGACTGAGATCTCCAAGCTCTCTCAGAACAGGAATGGGCCTCCTCCCCCCAGATCCCCAGTTTTCCAGTCGCGTGGGAGTCACACCCACAAACTTCCCCCAGCACCATGTAATCTCATCAATGGCCAAGATCCAGAGACTATGAAATAAAGCTTCCAGAAGAGAGCAACACAGAACCTCCTGTAATGCGGCCGTGCAACCCCTTATACTCTAGCCCACTGATGTACCAAAAGTAGCACACATTTGTCTGGGTTTAACATACATGCTTATAATCTCTTTTATAAGGGCTTGAGTGGTTCCAGGATGAAATAGAACCATCTTCACACACTTTCCTCTTATGGTGGTGAGAAGATACATGGTGGTAGGATTGGAGTTTGAATATTATCTGTAATGAACTATTGTGAACAACTTTATAAACTGTAGCACTGTAGCACCATCACTCCATTGTTCACCAATTTGTTTGAGGAGGCACCAGTAAATGCCTCCATTGTGAGACTTGTTGTTGCTGCTTTTGGCACATCTAATATACCACCCACACAGCAGAACTTTATAAAATAAAATTAAAATTTAAAATTATGATATCTCACCATGGGAACCATATCTCACCATCAGATAAACCCTTACCTGAGGGTTTGCTGAGCTGTTGTTGCTAGTTGAGCCTTCTGTGTTCGTGCTTTTGGCAAGGAGATTGGTTGGTTCTATGTTCCTTTCCCACCTAATTTGGCTCCTACTCTCAGGACTGTAGAGTTCGGAGATGTCGTGGCTGCAAATGCGGCCGCATACTCCAGAAACTCCAGAAGATTTCGCTGGGCGCTTGAGTTTGCACACGGCAGCAGTGTGGGATGCGGGTGTGACTGCTGGGGCTTCCACAGGTCCAGTGAGGCCAGGGGGGCTGCCTGTGCCCACTCTGAGAAGACCCCAGAGTTCTCAGCCCATAGACCATGTATCTCAATTTTTCAGGAGCCTGGCGTCTCTGCAGAGCTCACTAGTGATGTGGAGGGTCGGGCCCTTGGCATGGCTTCAGCTGGGGGGTGTGAGTACGGCTGCTGAACTCGGCCCACCCCCTCCCCAGGGTGCTCCTGAGTTGTCAACCATAAGACCGATTTTTTTTTTCAATCTAAGAATTTTTGCAGCTAGTTGATCTCTTCGGGGACCTAATCGTGAATCTGTAAAGCTGAGCTGGCAGCTGACCTCACACCCCCACCCAGTGCTTGGTCATGTTCCAACACTCACAGACAATGTCACTTCTAGGGTGCCGGGGTGATGGGACACAGGTTAAGGCTCTTGCCTTGCACACAGCCTGGGTTCCATCCCCAGCCCTAAGAGGAGCGATCCCAGATCAGAGAACCATGAGTAAGCCCTGAGCACTGCCAGGTGTGGCCTAGCAACCAAAATGTCAGCATGACTGGGAGATAACCCGGGGGTCAGAGGTGCAAACCTCCCTTGCACAAAGCCCCAAGCTCAATTCCCAGCACCACGTACCCCCAAATACCATGATGGTACAGCCTGATGGCCCCCATCACCACTGAACCCCAATATCACTGCGTCACTGGATCCGGAGAAATGCCCCCCTGACCACCTGAACACCTCACTGGAGTCCCCAAAATTCACTTCTGTGAATCCTGCTGCCAGTGCGTGGTCTCCTGCCATCTCTGGCCTCGGGACTTGGTCCGTCTCAGCTGCCCAGGCGCAGTGAGATCCAGGGTGGTCTCTGGACGTGGAGTCCAACAGGGAGTCTGAGGCGGTCAGCAGAGCTGGGGAGAAGGGCCAGGAGCCCACGTCAGGCTGGCTCACAAAGACACAGTCGCAGAGGCGTCAGGATCTGGGGCGCAGGCATGGCACCAGGCGGCCCAGGCTCCGGCCCAGCACTGCCAGAAATGACCCAGAACACTGGGCTGGGAGGACCCCTTAGCACCACCGGAGGTGGCCCCCAAACCAACAAAAACCAATTGATTCAAACAACTGCACTCCTCCCGGGGCTCCCAGAGGCCTCGCTCTCTGCGTTGCTCTGTTCTGGGTAGCTTTGCCCCTCCCCGCGCCCCCCCCACGCCCTCAGCAGGGCTTCCTGCGGCCCCCGCCCCCTCCCACCAGCAGTTTCAAAGGCACAGGAGGCCCTCGGGGGCCCGAGGCGGTACCCAGGCGGCCCCGGGCGGCTCCTAGTGCTGCTTCCCTGCCGAGGCCCAACACAGTGGTGCTACAAGACCCCAAACCTCGTCACAGGCGCTTCCCCCTGAGCAGGGAGTGTAGGGGGCCCGTCTGGGCCAGCCAGGGCAGCGAAGGCCCTCCAGGGTCTGCACATCCGGCCTACATGTGTGCTGGCCCCTGGGGACAAGTACTGGTTCGGGGCAAAGCGCTGAGCAGGGAGGGGGCTGCCGTCCCCCCAGAAGCAGGCGGCTGCAGGCTGAGGAGCTGAGGCACCGCCCTGAGTGAAGGGGAGAGAAGCCACCTGCCGGCAGCTCCTCCCCGTAGTCTAGCTCAGGGCTCCCCCAGTCAAAACCCAAACGTCAGTACGAAGCTGGTGGAAGGAAGCTTCCAGAACCTTCTCTGCCAGAATGCTTGTCTGGAGAGCACTGGAAAGCGAGCTCCAAGGCCCCCGTCTTATCTTGCCAGCGTCACCCCGGAGATCAGCTTGGCTGTGGCTGCGCCCGCCCTGGGGCTTAGGATGTGGGTGGCAGGACCTTTCCCAGCCATGGGCTGGCTCTGGAAGGGTCTTCCTCAGTTTCCCCCCCTGCACCAGGGGAGGCTGAGGTCAGGGTTGCCCTCCAACCTTCCAGGTGAGCCGCAGGCTCTGACCCTTGGCGCCCTGCAGGTGACCCCCTCCGCAGGCGTAGCTGAGACGGATTCTTCCCCAGAACTACCCAAATAAGTTCCTTTTCATCCACCCTGGGGACTGGAGAGAGGACGCTGGGAGAGGCACTTGCCTCGCACACAGTCAGCCCGGGTTCAATCCCCGGCACCCCACAGGGGCCCCCAAGCACCGCCAGGAGTAACTCCTGAGTGCAGAGAATCACTGGCTGTGACCCCAAAACAAGACGGAAAAAAAGTCAGTCCTGAGGCACCAGAGAGACGGTACATAGCACAGCGGGGAGGGCACTTGCCTTCCGTGCAGCCGACCCAGGTGTGATCCCCGGAAGCCCCTGTGGTCCCCTGAGCACCACCAGGAGTGAGGCCTGAGTGCAGAGCCAGGAGGAGCCCCGAGCACGGCGGGGGGGCCTGGAAACCAAACTGATGAAATCAATAATAAAATGAAATGAAATGAAAATAAGTTCCGGACCAGAGAGAGCACAGGAGAGAAGGCGTTTGCCTTGCATGGGGCTGGGACAGGACCACACGTGGCCACCAGTACCGCCCTGCCGTTCCTGAGCACAGAGCCAGGAGTATTCCCTGAGCACTGCTGGTCAGAGCCCACACTCCCCACAGTGAAAAGAATCGATGAGAGCCCAAGGAAAAGAGTGTGTGTGAGTGTGTGTGCCTGTGTGCCTGTTTGTCTGTGTCTGAGTGTATGTGTGCCTATGTGTGTCTGTGTGTGTCTATGTATGTGTGTCTGTGTGTTTTCTTGTGTGTGCATGTGAGTGTGTGTTTCTGTGTGTGTCTGTGTGTCTCTGTGTGTGTCTGTCTCTGTGTGTATCAGTCTGTGTGACATGTGTGTATGTCTGTCTATGTGTCTGAGTGTGTCTGTGTGTGTCTGTGTGTATTTGTGTCTGTGTGTGTCTGTGTGTATTTGTGTCTGTGTGTGTCTGCATGTCTGTGTGTGGTCAGTGTGTGTCTGTCTGTCTGCGTGTCCTGTGTCTGTGTGTCTGTGTGTGCCATACCCATGGGTGCTCAGCGCTTACCCTTGGCTGGGTGCCTGGGCCTCCCTCCTGGTGGTCCCGTGCTTCTCTGCTGGGACCCCCTTCCACCCCTTCCTCAGGGACTGTCCACTCCACCCGATGCTCTGGACGCGAGCACATCTGTTCCCGGGAATCCCTCCCCCCAGCAGCCCCCGCAGACCGCCGTGTGTTCTAAAGCTTTTGTATTAGCCTCAAACATGGTTTTATTGGTCAGGAAACACTCACACATTTTAATGCTTTAGAGCATTAAGAAAAAGTTGGGGCGGCACCAACTTCCAAAACCAGAAGCCGGTGGCTGAGGCCTGAAGCCCCAGTGTGGACGGAACAGCCAGAGGCGGCCGAGCCGGGGCTGGGAGTGAGATGGAGCCTCGGCCCAGCGGGAGCCGACGCCCCCACCCAGGCTCCGAACCGGGGGCTTCCGCTGCACCCCCGCCTGAGACGCCCTCCTGAGGGAGGACGGGCCTCTGAAGGGCCCCGCCCGGCCCGGGAGAAGGGGTTCCTGCAGGGAGCAGTGGCCAGGGCCCTCTGGATCGAGGCCCAGGCGGCTCCCAGGGGTGCTGAGGGGCGCCCTGTCCCCGGCCCCTGCCTTGCTTGGTTTGGCTCCCACCCCCCCACACACCCCAGTCCTAATTGCAGCCCGGTCGCAGGCCCAGCCTCCCCGGGGGGAGTCGGGTGGAGAATCCTGGCTCTCGGGCCCGAAGGCAGTGATTTGTGTTTGGAAATTCCTTAATTATATATGTGCACGGCAGCGACGCTAGGGGCCCCCACAGAGGCCCCAGGCTGGGCCGAAATCCCACCCCCACCCCCGTCCATCCCCGCAGACGCAGGAAGGAGAACTTCGGAAGAGTTTTAAATCAGTGACGGGGATAAATCATTTTCAAAAAATAAAACCCTGTAATGTAGTCCAGAAGACATTCTAATCACCGCATCTGTAATTGCAGAGACGCGTAAATCACCGGGAAAAATGAACTGTCCTCCACACGATAAAGAAGAACGATGAACTTTTAACTGGAAGTTTCCATCCGGATGTGAGTGATTTGGCCTCACCGGGGCACACGTTAGGATAACAAAGGTAACCGACTTCCAGCACCTTGCGGAGAGCTGGGTGCCACGCAGGAGGACCGGAAAGGGGACAGGGTCAGGCAGGGGCCGGGGGCTGCCTTACTTTCACACAGCAAGACAGAAGCAAACCTCTAAAATCATCAGGCCTGAGAGTGCCCTGTGTTAACAACCAACTTTTTAAAAATCAATCTTTCAGGGGGCTGGAGCTGCAGTGGCCGACCCGGGTTCGATCCCTGGCATCCCATATGGGCCCGTGAGCACCACTAGAAGTGATTCCGGAGTGCAGAGCCTGGAGTAACCCCTGAGCATCGCCAGGTGTGTTCCAAAAGCCAAACCAAAGATGCAGTCTTTCCTATTGCGTTCTGTTGGGGGGTCACACCCAGCTATGCTCAGGGCTGACTCCTGCCTCTGTGCTCAGGGGCCCATGTGGGGTGCCGGGGGTCAAACCCCTGTAGACCACAGGCAAGGCGAGGGCCTCAAGCCCTGGTCATCCCTCTGGAGCCTAAGGAGGTGGCCTCAGGGGCCAGCACTCACAGCATCTTCCCACCAGGACACCCGCTGGGTTTTCAGGTCAAGCAGGTGCCACTGGCCCAGACCCCTCCACCCGGGGGCCCACTGGGCTGACACCCTCACCCCATTCTACAGACAGCAGAGACCCTCGGGCTCAGGGCGGGCACGGGACCCAGGAGCAGGAGAAGGGAAAGGTTGGGGGAGGGGGAGGAGGGAGAAGAGAAAGGGAAAGTAGGAGGGAGAGGAGGAAGGGAAGGAGGAGGAAGAGAAGAGGAGGGGGAAGGGAGAGGAGGGAGGAGGAAGGGGAGGAGGAAGGAGTCAGAGGGAGGGGAGGAGGGGGAGGGGCTAGGGGAGGGGCTGAGGGAGGTGGGGAGGGGCAGGTTGCTGCCCTCTGCAGAGTGAGTGCCCTGCGTGTCCAGCCCGGGCAGGGTGGGGAGAGGGAGACCCCGGGCAGAGGGAAGTCAGGGAGGCTGGACAGAAGGTCGGGGTGGGGGCACGGCAGCCATGTCCAGGAGCCCAGACTCACGCCCAGTGCTCCAGACAGACACCACGTTCCCATCTGTGCGGGCAAGAACCCTGGGATGGGGCTGACAGACGGGGCCGTGCTGGGGCGTGTTAGGGGCTAAGTGCCAAATGGGCACGGCGCCCAGTGAGGTGGTTCCAAGGACACTGGCCTCGCTCGGCGCTCACTGGGTGCCCCGGGCGCGCGGGATGGGACGGGACCATTCCCCACGCTTGCGGGGCAAGAGTGGGTGCAAATGGCCCAGGGGCCCCCCGTGATGAGTGCTCGCACGGCAGAAAGCCCAGCGAAGAGCCTGGTCCCGCCTCTCACGGCCCCCAGCCACGCGGAGGGACGTGCTCAGAGATGGGTGAAGAGGAGGGGAGGGTCTCGAGTTCGAGAGCTGCCTGTTTCCCAGAATACTAACCACAAGCCGCGCGGCCACTCCCCTGGGACGTGGCTCTGAAGGGCGCAGAAGCTCGCTCGGAAACGGGTCTGCTCACCTGCGTCCACGGCGGCACTGGCCCCGCAGCCGAGACCTGGAGGCGGCCGAGAGCCCGATGCGGACAGGAAGGGACAGTCCACTCACCTCACAGATCACGCCGCACCGCAGCCAGATGAAATGCCGCCTCGGGGGGGCAACGGGGACGGGACTGCAGAGGGCGGTGCCCGGCAGGGACTCCGGACAGGTGCTCTGTCAAGAGCCAAGGCCAGGTGACCAGGAAGCGGGAGCTGCAAGGGTCCGCTGACTGTGGAGGGGGCTGTTGGCATGTCACACAAAGCGGGTGACTCTGTTCCTCTAAAACATAAACGCAGTCGCTGCCTTGTCACCAGCACTGCCTCGGAACTAAGCTTTGGGAGCCGGGGAGACTGTACAGAGGATAAGGGGCTATAACCTTGCACTTGGCCAACCCAGGTTCAATTCCCAGCACCCTCTAGGGTCACATGAACACCACCAGGAGGGGTCCCTGAGCATGGAGACAGGAGTAAGCGCTGAGCACCAGTGGCTATGGCCCCCAAACAAAAACAAATAAATAAACAAACAAATCAGGATTCTTTTCTTTTTTTTTTTTTTTTTTTTTTTTTGCTTTTTGGGTCACACCTGGCGATGCACAAGGGTCACTCCTGGCTCTGCACTCAGGAATTACCCCTGGCGTGCTCAGGGGACCATATGGGATGCTGGGAATCGAACCCGGGTCGGCCGCGTGCAAGGCAAACGCCCTACCCGCTGTGCTATCACTCCAGCCCCAAATCAGGATTCTTTTCATCGGGTTGGTTTCTACTCAGGATTGGAGCGATGTCCAGTGGGTAGGGCGCTGATTGTGCACGCGGCCCACCTGGGTTGGATCCCCCGCACCATTTATGGCCCTCCACGTCCGCCAGGAGTAAGTCCTGAGCATAGAGCCAGGAGTAAGCCCTGAGCACAGCTGGCCATGTCCAAGAGAGAGAGAGAGAGAGACAGAGACACAGAGAGAGAGGGGGGGGGCTGGAACGTTAGCACAGCGGGTAGGGCGTTTGCCTTGCATGCGGCCGACCCAGGTTCGATTCCCAGCATCCCATAGGGTCCCCCGTGCACTGCCAGGAGTAATTCCTGAGTGCAGAGCCAGGTGTGGCCCCTGTGCATCACTGGGTGTGACCCAAAAAGGAAAAAAAATTCAAAAAGAGACAGAGAGCAAGGAAGCGAGCAAGTGAGAGAGAGAGAGAGCAAGAGAGAGAGAGAGAGCAAGAGAGAGAGAGAGAGAGAGGAAGAGAGAGAGAGTGCACGCTACTCTCCTAGTAAACCTGCCCTCAGCAGAAGCTAACTGATCTGTTTTGGTTTTTTTTTTTTTTGGTTTTTTTTTTTTTTTTTTTTTGCTTTTGGGTCACACCCGGCAATGCACAGGGGTTACTCCTGGCTCTGCACTCAGGAATTACCCCTGGCAGTGCTCAGGGGACCATATGGGATGCTGGGAATCAAACCCGGGTCGGCCGCATGCAAGGCAGACGCCCTCCCCGCTGTGCTATTGCTCCAGCCCCAGAAGCTAACTGATCTGAACCAATCGTACTGCAGTGTTGGGGCCCAAGTGTCCCTCAGGAAGGGAAGGACTCAGCTGTGACCCAACATGACCACCTGCTACACCAGTTCAAAGACAAAGGTGGCCAGAGTAGACCCAAGAAACAGGACTCGGTTATATGTTGTCTACGAGCAAGTACTTCGAACATAAAGGCACTTCTAGATCAAATGGAAGTGGGTAGTGAAACGTATCCCGCACTAACACGGATCGAAACAGTAACGCTGCCGGGGTAATTTCAGAAAAAAACTTCAAAGCCAGTGAAATTCTCAGGAAGAAGGAGGTGTTAGTCCTTAATGGTAAAGGGATTGATTCTCCTAGAAGATACAACGGTCCGTAATGGGTACCCGGCAAGCAGGAGACTAGCAGAGCATGCGCGGCCAAACGGGGAGGGTGCAGTGGCATCGGAGAGTCCCTGCTATGATGCAGCTCTCGGCATCCCCGATCAGGGATGGGCCAACCCAGCAGCATTTGCAAGGACAGAGCCGAACCCAGTGCCACCATCGGCGCGCTGAGTATGGGAGGTGTCTCTCCACTCCTTCATCCCAAGGCACCAGCATTCACATTTTTCACAAACTTACAAGTCTCTGAAAATTCAGACTGTGAGACCAAGCTCCCGGAAGCTCTAACAGCCTTGTTCTCCCTCTTGGAGAACCTGACAAGTTACCGAGAGTCTGTTGCCAGCACGGGAGAGCCTTGCAAGCTCCCCATGGTGTATTTGTATCCCAAATACAGTAACAGATATATACATACCTCTCGGAGAGCCCGGCAAGCTACCCAGAGTATCCCGCCCGCACGGCAAAGCCTGGCAAGCTCCCCGTGGCGTATTCGATACGCCGAAAACAGTAACGATAGGTCTCGTTCCCCTAACCCTGAAAGAGCCTCCAATCATTGGGAAAGACGAGTAAGAAGAGGCTGCTAAAATCTCAGGGCTGAGTGTAATAGAGACGTTACTGGTGCCCGCTCAAGCAAGTCGACGAACAACGGGATGACAGTGATACAGTGATACAAGTCTCATTCAGCAGACAGACTGCTTCTCATGCCACACACTTCAACAGATCTAAATAAACAGAAATCACACCATATCTACTCTCAGCTGACAACGGAATCAAACTAGAAATCAGCCAAAGAAAGAGAACTAGAGAAAAAAAAAAAAACAGCGTATGTGCTTAGACACACTTCTAGCCACATGCATCCAAAAAATAAATAAATAACTCAAGAGAGACAACGGTGGAGGGAAGGGGTAATGGTGGTGGGAGGGTGTTGGACTAGTGAAAGCTGTAACAAATCATCGTGGACAGCTTTGTAAACCACAATATTTATATAAGGGAGGAAATTGGAAAAATAATATAACTGATAAACCTATGCACAGGCAGAGAAGAAAAAGAAGTCATACATACAAATGAGTGATGCCCAAAAGAAATGAGTGACGTCACAGCCGCACCTGGACACGGGAAGGATGACAGAGAGGCTCCGTGAGTGAGTCCGTGCCCACAGACGCAATAGCCTAAAAGAAACCTCTCGAAAGACCCTCTCCCAGGAGCTGCCCCGGAAGAAATAAGCTACATTTATTGAAGATACTAGATCCAGGATGAACAGCCTCCCGGGATGACACACCTGCCCCAGCTGGGCTCATGGTGAATTCTCTCAAACGCCTCAGGAATAAATCACCCCAAGTCCCTACCATCCCCTTCGGGAGAAGGAAGCAGCAAGGACGCCCACAGCCCTTGTTTGAGACCAGCTTCCCACCAGTACCTGAGCCCGACTGGGCGATGGTCAGCTCCGGGCACACGCCAGGCGGTGACGTTCTTCTCCTGTGAGTGTTTCTGAGAGTTTCCTTGACAACACCTTGCTGGTTGGTTTGTGCCACACCTAATGGTGCTCTGGGGCTACTCCCAGCTCAGTGCTCGGTGGTTGCCCCGTCTGTGCTGGATCAGACCTGGCTTTTCTGCACACAGTGCGTGTGCTCCAGACGGCTGAGCCACCTCCCCGCCATACAATGCGTGACTCGGTGTGAGCACGGTCCCTCACAGCTCCTCACGTATCTCCCTGCTTTAGCTCTCGCCCAACAAAGCAGCCTGAGGAGCCTGAGGCTTTTAGGGAGAGGCAGGATGCTCGCTTCACCACCTTAACATCAAACTAGAAGTTCTAGCTAATGCAATAAGACAAGAGAAGAAAATAAGAGGTATACTTATTGGAGGGGGAACAAACTGCAGATGACATGATTTTCGGTATATAAAATTCCCCAAAAATGCTCAACATAACACTCCTAAAACTAAAGAACAATGCTGCAGGCTTTCAGACACAAACTAACATCAATTGCTTTCCTGAGTGTTAGAACTGAAACAAGCAGAAGTTGACATTTAAATGAAACTATTTACATTAGTAACCCCCAAATAAAATACTTATGTATGTATCCAACAAAATATATATCAGAACTGTAAGAATGAAATTCTAAAACGGATACAATTCAAGAACTAAGTAGCCAGAAAGGCAGTCCGTGTTCAAGGAAAAGAAACTCAATGTCGAAAAGTCAGTTCTTCCCAACTTCCTCAAGAGATGTAATGCCTCCCAATCAAATTCCCAGCAAGTTATTCAGTCAAAAAATCTTATCCTAGAATATAGATGGAAAGAAAACAACCAGTATATCTCTCATAACTTCACACAAGAAAATAAATCAAAGGAAGACACGAACTTCAAAACTTACAATATAACTACAGAGAGCAAGACTTACTGGCAAAGAAATAGAAGACCAACAGAACAGAAAGCAGAGAGAATTCAATCTACATAAATACAGTCAACTAATTTTTAATAAAGAAGCCAAAACAACATAAGAAAGAAAACATCATGTTTTGAGCAAATAGTGCTGAAACAACTGGAAACGCACGTGCCCAGAAATGAGTCTGGACACAGACCTGGACCCTTTCCCCAAAACTTACTCAAAATGGGTGACATTTACTCAAAAGGACTTTAGCTTATAACTCAAAATTATAATACGAGAAGGCAACACAGAGGAAGGTCCAAATGACCCTCGAAGTGGTAACATCTTCTAGATGTGACTCCAAAGATCTATGGAAGAAAGGACCGATCAGCATGACTTTATCTAAATCAAAATTTCTCTGGGCTGGAGCGATAGCCCAGCGGGTAGGGCATTTGCCTTGCATGCAGCCGACCCGGGTTCGATTCCCAGCATCCCATATGGTCCTCTGAGCACTGCCAGGGGTGATTCCTGAGTGCAGAGCCAGGAGTAACCCCTGAGCATCGCCAGGTGTGAGCCAAAAAGCAAAAAAAAAAAAAAAACCCAAATCAAAACTTCTCTTCTGTTAGTAACAAACAGTATCCAGAGAGAGAAAAGGCAAGGCATGGGGAGAAAGTATGCCTTCAAGGCCATGTGATAAGACTTGTTCAGTCTTTATACAGAGAGCTATGAACACTAAAGGAGGAGAATCAAGCACCAGGATGCTAAAAATGAGCCGAAACCTTTCACAGACATCTCACTTCGCTGGCACACATCAAAAAGAACAAGAACAACCAGTGCTGGCGCAGATGTGGGGAGAAAGGGACTCTCTTTCATTGTTGGTGGGAATGCTGACTGGCCCAGCCTTTTTTGGAAAACAATATGGGCATTCCTTTAAAAACTAGAAATTGTGGGGCTAGAGCAATAACACAACGTGTAGGGCGTTTGCCTTGCACACGGCCCACCCGGGTTCGATTCCCAGCATCCCATATGGTCCCCTGAACACTGCCAGGGGTAATTCCTGAGTGCAGAGCCAGGAGTAACCCCTATGCATCACCAGGTGTGACCCAAAAAGCAAAAACAAAAACAAATAAAAACTAAAAATTGAGCTTCCATATGACCCAGCAATACCACTTCTGGGAATATGTCCCGACGGTGCAAAAAAAGCACAGTAGAAATGACACCTGCACTTGTGTGTTCATTGCAGCACTGTTCACAATAGCCAGAATCTGGAAACAACCCGAGTGCCCAAGAACAGACAACTGGTTAAAGAAACTTTGGTACATCTACACAATGGAATACTATGCAGCTGTTAGGAAAGATGAAGTCATCAAATTTGCTTCTAAGTGGATGGTCATGAAGAGTATCATGCTAAGTGAAATGAGTTAGAAAGAGAGGGACAGACATAGAATGACTGCACTCATTTGTGGAATACAAAATAACATAATACGAGACTGACACCCAAGGACAGTAGACACAAGGGCCAGGAATATTGCCCCATAGTTGGAAGTCTGCCTCATGAGCTGGGGGAGAAGGCAGCTGGGATAGAGAAGGAATTACTAAGTCAACGATGGCTGGAGGAATCGTTTGGGATGGGAGATGTGTGCTGAGAGTAGATAAAGGACTAAACGTGATGGCCTCTCAGTATCTATACTGGAAACCAGAATGCCCAAAAATAGAGTATGGGGGAAATTGTCTGCCATAAAGGCAGGGACGGGGTGGGGTCAGGGGTACACTGGGGACATTGGTGGTGGAGAATGTGCACTGGTGGAGGGACGGGTGTTCGATCATTATGTGACTAAAACTCAAACATAAAAGCTTTGTAACTGTATCTCACGGTGATTCAATAAAAATGAAAGTAAATAAAGAAAGAAAATGTTCCTGGAAAGGAAACTGTTGATGTTTCTGGCTTCATAAATTCTCCAGGAATAAATAAAATATTTTATCTTAAGAAAAAAAAACCTGCAGAGATGCGCCACATCTACTGTCCTCTGGGAAACGCAGGTTCCAGCCATGAGCTCGAGCTGCCACCACCTCCCACAGTCCCCGTCCGAGTCCCGCCAATATCTGGGGCTGGTGAGGAGGGACCGAGTAGCGAGAGTTCCCGTGCTAGCGGCCGGGGTGACCGGTTCAGAAGACGCGTCATTGCTCGGTCCCACTGCGGAAGAGGCCGAGGCAATGCAGTGGCAATGCAAACACTTCGGGGTTTTTGTTTTGCTTCGTTTTTGTTTTAAAATATGACTTTATCCAAATTAAAACTTCTCTGGGCTGGAGCGATAGCCCAGCGGGTAGGGCATTTGCCTTGCATGCAGCCGACCCGGGTTCGATTCCCAGCATCCCATATGGTCCTCTGAGCACTGCCAGGGGTGATTCCTGAGTGCAGAGCCAGGAGCAACCCCTGAGCATCGCCAGGGGTTACTGGCTGTTTGCGGTCGGTCTTCAGTCATACGACCCGTAGCAGGCGCTTTCCAGCTAGCCAGCTCCTTCCAGGGCTTGCAATACCATACTAAGGTTACCTCGAGTGCTCCTTTACCTGTTTTCAGCACACGCTTCTTACCCGGAGTGGTCATTTCCAACTATCTTTGTCCTAACGGTCCCTTCTCGATCCCAACTGCCCTCCCCCCAGCACCTGAGGCAGGCTCTAGCCACCGACCAATCCTCCCGCCCTTGTCTCCACTGTCCTTGGGCATTAATTAATGTCACATTATGGATACAATGTGTTTGTTGTTTCTTGTTGTTGTTGTTGTTGTTGTTGTTTGCTTTTGGGGTCACACCCAGCGATGCTCAGGGTTATTTCTGACTCTGCACTCAGGAATTACTCCTGGTGGTGCTCAGGGGGACCCTATGGGATGCCAGGGATTGAACCCGGGTCGGCGGTGTGCAAGGCAAACGCCCTCCCTGCTGTACTATCGCTCCGGCCCCGGATACAGATACTTTGATCTCTACCCAAAGCAGCTGAAGGTTTCGAGCTTCACAGGAGCCAGCGTGGGGCTTGGCGGTGGCAGCACCGTCCCTAAAGTGGGGGCCAGACGCATCCTCCTAAGAGCCGTGGGGAGTCTGGAGAGTGCCAGGTGCCCTGTGACAGGTGATGGCTGGTGCCAGGCGCACCCTTGCTCATCGGGAAGAGCTGAGACCCCCACCCATACGGGATCCCCGGGGCAGGGTCAGCTACGGAGCCTGTGAGGGGCTAAAGCTCGGGGACAGAGAGGTGAACCAGAGGCCCTGCGAAGACCAGCCAGGAAGCCCATGGCGGGCCGAGCACAGGACTCAGCGCACGGGGCCCGCTGGACCCAGGGTTGGCCAAAGAGCCCACCAGGGCAGCCTGCCGAGTGCCAGCTGGCCACCCTTCCCCCCAGACCAGCCCCTCCCACTCCCTGGCATGCCCTGCTGGGAGCCTTGCGGGTGGCGGAAGGGGATTCGGAATCTGCACCTGCGGATCTGGGTCCACCCGAGTGACCTTGGAGGCCCCCAGACACCCCAGCTCGATCACACTCAGGTCAGCTCACAAAAGGCCGAGTGCGGGGGGCTCTGCTGCAGACCACTGGCCTTGCACAGGGCAGGCCCCGGGACTCATGGCCAGCACGGGAACAGGAAAGAGGTTCAAGATCGAGTCAGGGGGCAGAGCGATGGCACCGAGGGGAGGGCGTAAGCCTTGCACGCGGCCAACCCAGGTTCAATCCCCGGCATCCCATAGGGTCCTCTGAGCACCGCCAGGAGTAATTCCTGAGTGCAGAGCTGGGAATCACCCAGGTTGACCCAAAAAGCAAAAAAATAAAAAATTAAGTCAGGTCTGTGGTAGGGCATTTACCTTGCATGTGGTCAACCCGGGTTCCATTCCTCCATCCCTCTCGGAGAGCCCGGCAAGCTACCAAGAGTATCCCGCCCACATGGCAGAGCCTGGCAAGCTCCCCATGGCGTATTCAATATGCCAAAACCAGTAACAACAAGTCTCACCATGGAGACGTTACTGGTGCCCGCTCGAGCAAATCGCTGAACAACAGGACAACAGTGTGACCGTGCTAACTCAGGTCCTCAGAAGATCTGGCTCTGCTCCAGAAGGCCGACACCCCTGTCAGCCCCCTGTGCCACACCTGGAGCAGAGAAGCCTCGCCCAGGGCAGCCCATCCAGGTCCCCCGCCCACCCGCCCGGCTGACCAGCCTCCCGGTGCCCACCGGCATGGCCTCACACCTCATTTACCCTGATGCCGCCTCTTTGCGGGGAAAAGGGCAGAGGCGGCCGCTGACGTGGCCGGTAAATCATTTCTGCGGGAGAAGGAGAAGCTCCCCGGGAAATTAAGGGGTGGCTGTTGACAGGCCGGACCGCCAGAACGCCAGCTGCCTAATGAACCAATAAAGGCCTTTGTTCTCCCTACTCCTCGCTGCCCTGCTCTTACATGTACAATTATTACAAAAATCAAAGAGAGGAATGTCGCCTTGAGATATGATTTCCATATTGGTATGGATTTTATTATACAAGCAGTACAATACGTTCCATTATCATTTTGATTATATGCGCCTTTCATTTGCACTATTGGACCATTATCTGCAGTACATTCATTACATTAGAAGGAGCTGGAACTCTCTCCTTAAGATGAATTGTAAAAAAGGATTTCTATTTTTGCAGATTGATATTCCAGGGGAGAACATTAAACAGCAAACATTATTTGTAAAGTTTGCGCGTTTGTGTGCACGTGTGTGCGTGTGTGTGTGTGTGTGTGTGTGTGTGTGTGTTAACATAAACTCTTAAGAGAAGGAAATAACCTGATATTTCTAACAGACAGAAAAGCCCCAGGCTAGATGCAATAAATGATTGCAATTTAGAATGCATGTACTATTACGGACTCCTGATTAAATTGTAAGTTCCTTGAGAGGAAGGGAGTCGAGCCGGCCGGCGGCAGAGGGACCTGGCCAGCAGCTGGCCGCCTGCTCTGGGACCAGAGCGCGCTCCCCGTGCCGGCTTTCCAGGCCAAAGGTTTGGTCCCGAGGGCGAGGGGAGCCAGGGCGTTTGCCTCGCAGGCAGTCAACCCGGGTTCGATCCCCGGCATCCCATAGGGTCCCCCAAGCACTGCCAGGAGTGATTGCTGTGTGCAGAGCCAGGTGTCAGCTCTGAACATCACTGAGTGTGACCCCAAAAAATCCCCCCCCAAAAAAGTTATCTGGATAAGATTAGGGCATCATGCCAGATCTTGGAGGGGAGGGGAGGCTTCCCCCAGGTGACGGGGGCACCGTCCGAGGTGCACCAGCAGGAGCACTGCATAGGGAGAAACACAGAGAAACTCCTGGAGGATGGAGGAAGCGCTGGAGGCCCAGAAACAACCCTCGAACCCGCGCATAGCTTCCGGCTTCCTGCCACAGGGGACCCGAGCTTGGACTGGGGTCCTGCCCAAACCTAAGAGCTGTGTGTCCTTGGGCAAGTCCTTAACTTCTCTGATCCTCCACATCCCCCCTGATGGAATGTTTCAGAGTCCAGTGTTTGCAGGAGTGGCCCCACCAAGCTGCAGGAGGGACAACCTCTTGGGAAGGGGGTTCTGTGCCTCTGGGAATGACCATGACGTAGTGCTGGCAGCTATGACCCTTCTATGGGCCTGTGCCCAGCCGTGTCTGTGAAATAGCATCGCCCCTTGGGGCTGGAGCAATAGCACAGCGGGGAGGGCGTTTGCCTTGCACGCGGCCGACCCGGGTTCGATATCCAGCATCCCATATGGTACCCTGAGCGCCGCCAGGGGTGATTCCTGAGTGCATGAGCCAGGAGTAACCCCTGTGCATCGCCGGGTGTGACCCAAAAGGCAAAAAATAAAATAAAAATAAATAAATAAATAAATTGGAAAAAAAAAAAGAAGAAATAGCATCGCCCCATTGTCCCAGGGCCGAGCCGATTGGCCACCTTCTCCATGATGTCCCCCTGCCCCACTTTCTACCTGAGGAGTCCACATCCTGTCTGCAGCCAGCCCTCGGGACTCCCTTCCGTCCCCTGCAGCCTCGTGCTCTTGGGAGGCCTGAGTCGGCACTCCTGGGTCACACCTGGTTGGTCGCCGGCGGGAAACCTTCACAGAGCAACTAGCATCTGTCCCGTGAGTCAGGCGAGGACAGAAGAAACAGAGGAAGTGATGCGGAAGAAGAAGGAATTTTCCCGGCAGGAGGACTGGTCAATGATTGGGAATTACCACAAGGCACGGGGGGGGGGGGGGGGAGGGTAGTTAAGACCGACCGAGGAGGGTCCATTCTGACCACACAGGTGGGAAATGATCCCTCTGGGCAAGAACGGGTGTTGAAAGCAGGTAAAGGAATCTACGTGATAACCTCTCCGCAACCGTATTGCAAACTATAATGCCTGAGAGAGAGGGGGGGGGGTGCCCGCCATAGAGGCAGGCGGGGGCGGGGGGTGGCTTGAAGGGGTGGGAGGGAAACTGGGGACGCTGGCGGTGGGAAGTTACCCTGGTGGAGGGGTGGGTGTTGGAACATTGTGTGACTGAAACCCAACCATGAACTACTTTGTCATGTTCTATCTCACGGTGATTGAATTTAAAACAAGTTTTAAAAAGAAAAAGGAGGTGCCAGGTCGATAATACAGCGGGGAGGGCGTTTGCCTTGCACACGGCCGACCCGGGTTCCATCCCCGGCATCCCATAGGGTCCCCCAAGCACCGCCAGGAGTGATTCCTGAGAGCAGAGCTAGGAGTAATTTCTGAGCATCGCCGGGTGTGACCCAAAAAGAAAAAAAAAAAAAGGAATTTTCTCAGACGTGCCCGAGCCTGGATCACAGGGCAAGAACAGCTCTTCCCCGGGGTGATGGGGGCACGTTCCCCTCATCGAAGAGCCAGGTTCCAGGGCGTCTGCCTTCCTGGAACGCATCTGTGTTATTTTGTTACCACTTGACCAGAGTCTCCAAGCTGAACCCAGTGGGGTGAGCCAACTGGGCTCTGCCCGCTGAGAGAAGGTCCCGTGGTCACCACCGGTCCCTGCAGAAGCAACCAGGAGTCTTTGAAACTGTTTCCACTTGGGGGGGCTCACCCTGAGGGCCTCCTCCGGACCCCCCCCACACACACACACCCCTCCGTCCTCAGCAGCCCCCTTGGCTGTGGGCGGGGCTGGCCTGATCTGTGGAAGATGCTTTATTCGCTGTGAGAGATTGATTTTTAAAACAGTTTTAGCAGACACAATGGAAAGTTCACCACCCCCCCCCCACCCCGCCTTCCTTCAACCCCAGGGGCCAGCAGCTTAACCTCTTCCTGCCCGCCCTCCAGGCCTGCCTTGGCTCCCCGCTGTGCCACCCGCTTTTCAGGATAACCCAATTGATTTTTGAATGAACCTTTTCGCTTTCCTGCGCTCTCGGGCTTTCTCGCTGCTGGCCAGGGACCCCCCCCCCCCACACCGGCAGAAAGGGCAGGGACTGGGGCCTGCTTGTTGCTCTTTACCTTATTTTTTTTACACCCTTAAGTGTTATTTTCAGAGCGCGTAGCTCTTTATTTATGTGAACTAGGTCTCAAGTACAAGTTCATCAATTACTCTCATTCCCACACCCTCCGAGGCAGGTTTCAAGTGGCGCTGGAAGGTTCACGCACCCTTTTAGTTCCCTTTTAAATCTTGATGAGGCTGGAGTGAAGGGTCTTCCCCTTCCTCTCCTTCGACCCCTCCCAGGCCTAGGGTCCCCCTGGGGGAGCGGGCTGCTGGGCAGGGAGAAGGTGAGGGGGGGGAGAGCTTGAAGGCAACCCCCCCCACCTCGGGAATTCCTATTCAGGGCTGCAAATACCAGCCTCACTGCTCTGCCTCCCCCTCCCCCAGGACCCCCCCAGCACCTCTGCAAGGGTCATTCAGCAGGCAGAGAAATGCCTGAGGCATGGAGGTGACAGGGCTGGAAGCCCCTGCCTCACCGCAGACTGCCACAAGGTGAGGGGCGTCCCCTCAGTCAGGGCAAACTCCTGACACCCTACAGCAGGGCCAGTGCTCGGGCAAAGGAGGCTGGGGGTGACCCGAGCTGGGCTGGGAGCAGAGGGGACAGGCATGGGGTGTCACCTGTTTTCTCCCCCACCCCCTGCCGCTGTGGAGAGGATGGGGTGGCCTCACGCCAGGTCCCTGTACTGAGCGGAGAGTCCCCCTCAGCGACTGTGTCAGCAGCACCCGGTGGGGCGTGCCCAGAGGTCTCGGTGACACCAGGATCACAGGCAGTCACACTGCCCGGGCCACAGGGATCAAGCTCTCGGCCTCGCGCTTGCCCCAGCCACGGAGTCACGCTCCCAGTGACGCTGGCAGAGGGTCTCCGGCAAGGCAGTGGCTGGTCGGGCCTGGGCTGGGTCTCAGAGGACAGGCCGGTCTAGGGTCAGGCTCGTCTGCACAAGCCACCTCGCTCCCGAGACTACACAGGCAGGCCTGGGTGCAGAGGTGAGGGGGAGAGCAGGGCCGTCAGCCCCAGGATGGGGACGACGGGCAGGCTCGGGCAGGGCTGTTCCTGCAACGCTGAGTGTGTAGGTCGGAGAGAACAGGGAGGGGGACCCTGCCGGCCGCGAGCACGGACAAGCAGCGGAAAGCCGGTCCACCAGCGGGGGGAGAGATTCCAGGATGGACTGTGTGCGGATGAGGCGCAGCCAGGGGGAGGAGGAAGACAGGAAGTGGTCGAGGAGTAAGGGGAGCACGGAGCAGGGGCTACTCGTCAGGAAGAAGGGGATGGTCACTCCAAAGCAGCGCATCCTGCCGAGGGTCCTCTGGCCCCACACAGTTGTCAGGCAATTAAAAGCATAAACTAAATGGCTCCTTGGCAGCCCAAGTGCTGAACGTGAGCACGTGCTGGGCCAGCCCCGCTCACGGGGAGACTGAAGTGGCATCAGGGTAGGAGAAGGACGAGAGGGAAAAGGAGGAGGACAGGCTAATAATGGGGGGGGGGGGGTGAAGAGAGGGCATGCGTGAAGGGAGAGAAGGAAAGGGGATAACTACTGAAGGGATGGATGGGCGAATGGGTGGATGGGTGGATGGATGGATGGATGGATGGATGGATGGATGGATGGATGGATGGATGGATGGATGGATGGACGGACACATGGATGGATGGATGGATGGATGGGTGGTTGGTTGGACAAATAGATGATAGACAGGTGGATGAAAAATGGCTGGATGATGGATGGGTGATGATGCACATTTGGGTAGATGATGGATGGATGGACAGATGATAGATGATCGACAGATGATAGATGATTGACAGATGATAGCTGATGGACCGATGGATGAAATATGGATACATGGATGTCAGATGATGGGTGGATGGAGGGGTGATGGATTAAGGATGATGGGTGATGGATGATTGGATGCACAGATAGTAGGTGAATGGGCAGGTGGATGGATGATGTGTGGGTAGACAGATAATGGATGGATATTGGATAGATGATGATGGATGGTGAAGGATGATGGATGGATGGATGGATGGATGGATGGATGGATGATGGATGGAAGGATGCATGAGCAGATGATGGATGGATGGATGGATGGATGGACAGGTGATGGATAGATGGATGGATGAGGATGGGGGATGGATGCTGATGGATAAATGATAGATAACATGGATTTAATTACTTAAAATCTTACAGAATGAGATAAGACAACAGAGAAGGTGGCATCCCCTCGGGGTGGGTCCCACTTTCACTGTGAAGTGGGGTGGTGGGACCCTTGAGAAGGAGGTCAGAGACAAGTGTGAGCTCAGTCTGGAGAAGGCTGTCCCAGAAGGGCACTGCAGACTGGTGATGGGGTGTGGAACCCGAAGCAGGCAAACCCACCTATTTCATTCCTCGAACCTGGGCGGCACTTTCTCAGCAGATCCAACAGCTGATGGGGTGACGGGGAGACAGATGGGGACCAGAGAGGCCCCAGGACCACAGGCTGTGGGGCTGGCTGGGCTGTGAGGCTAGAGTCAGACACTGGATTCCAGCATCTGTTACAACAAGTCTGTCACCCCCTCCCAGGGCTGCCGAGACCTTCCATGTCTGCTTAATATGTGCACCTGGCCGCTGTCAGGAAAGGTGACAAAGATGACATGGCCCAAGGGACAACGAGGTCTTGGCAAGATGCAAAGCTTGAGCAGGCTCTGGAGGGAAGTCGCCTCCTCTCTGTTGGAGCTGGTGGCACTTGGTGAACAGAAAAATATGTAGAAGTGACCCCGGACCAGCGGGGGGTGGAGGGGACAGGAAGCCGGGAAGACAGGCTGCCACCTCGGGCACCTGCTTGTCAGCCACCAAGCCCACACCCCCCACGGCCCCTCCATGAGCACGTCCTCACTTCTGTCTGTGTGTGGACACTGGGGCGCAGGGAACTGATGTCGGTGCTGCCTGGACACAGCTCACAGACTAGGGGGATCAGACAAACACACAGGGCCTCGATATCCTGGGGGCCTCCTCAGGACGGGGGGGAGGACGGAGGAGCCGGGGTCAGGGGGTGGCTACGCAGTCACAGCTGGGCATTTGTCTTGCAAGTGTGAGGTCCAATCCCTGGCACAGAGAGGATGGGAGGGAGAGGAATTGGGGAGGAGGGGGTGGGGGTGGGGGAAGGGGAGGAGGGAGAGGAAGTGGGGATGAGGGACTGGGGGAAGGAAACAGAGGATTAGGGAAGAATTAGGAGACAGGAGGCTGGAACAGTGACAAGCAGACTGAGTCGCAAACTCGGTGTTTAGGGTTTAATCCTTGGATTATGTAGAACTGGGCCAGAGTGATAGTACAGTGTGGAGGGCACTTGCCTTGCACGCAGCCGACCCAGGTTCAATCCCCGGCATCCCATATGGTCCCCCGAGCACCGCCAGGGGTGATTCCTGAGTGCAGAGCAACCCCTGAGCACCATCCAGTATGACCCAAAAACCAAAAAGAAAAAAAAAACATAAAAAACAAGCAAAAAAAAAATCATAGAACCAGTTAAGGGTTTAGGGTTTTAAGTACCAACATGACAGGGGCTGGAGCGACAGCACAGCGGGGTAGGGCGTTTGCTGCTTATCTATCTTTCTCTCACACACTGGGGATGTCCCCAACGAAAGGTATATTTCAGGATTAGGGGGTGGAGGTGTTTGTTTGGAGACCCAAGGCTCATCAGTCTGGGGTTCATTTTCCACTGGGCAAGAATTGGAAGGGCTTTGGGGGATCAGAAGAAGGGGCTTTTGTTCTGGGTCAATCTGAGGGGCTGGAGTGATAGCACAGGAGGTAGGGCATTTGCCTTGCACATGGCCAACCCGGATTCGATTCCCAGCATCCCATGTGGTCCCCCAGCACCGCCAGGAGTCATTCCTGAGTGCAGAGCCAGGAGTAACCCCTGAGCATCACCAGGTGTAACCCAAAAAGAAAAAAAAAAAAGAACCAACATGACAACAGTGGGGACGGGACGGGGAGAGGCACGAAGGGCCAGAGCAGGCTCTGCACGTCGAAGCCCCGTTAGTTCCCTGGCACCGCATGCTCCCCTGAGCACTGCCAGGAGCAACCCCTCCCCCATCACTGCCAACGGTGGTCCCCAAAAGAGAACAAAACTCCACAGCAGGCAACACTGGTCCCCTGCTGTGAGGCCCGGGTTGACCCTCAGGGCCCTGCACTCGAGACAACGCCCATTTCCGGCGCCCTGAAGGACGGCGGGGCGGCTGGCGAGCTGTCCGCGGGTACACGCTGGCCCCCTGCTGCTGTCGCCTCTGTGGTTCGGGGGGGTCGCCCTGTGCCTAGCCGTGGTGCTCGAGGCCCAACCCAGGGTCTCGCCGGGCCCAGACCTTCAGTTGGAGCCGCACGGAGCCCCCCAGGGCCGCAAATGCTGCCAAAGTGCACAGGGCTAGCGGGAGGGCCACGCCCCCCCGACTCCCTCTCTCAGCTGTAGGCCGAGGAGGTGCCAGCAGCACCAGGACCCGGCAGCGCCACAGCCCCAGCCGGGAGCCTGGCGTGGCCCAGGCCGGAGCGAGGAGAACAGAAATTCTCTCCCAGAAGACACGGCCTTCAGCTGAGCTGCAGCTCACGGCGTGTCGTTGTCCCCCGACGACCAAAGCTCTTCATGGCACGCGCCAAGCGCGGAGCCGACACACAGGAGACGGGATCCCGCGGGAAGCAGGACAGGAACCAAAGCAAAAAAAATAATAATAATAACCCAAAAGATATGTGTTCACAGGGCTGGTGTGATAGCACAGTGGGTAGGGCGTTTGCCTTGCACGCGGCCAACCCGGGTTCGATTCTCAGCATCCCATATGGTCCCCTGAGCACCACCAGGAGTAATTCCTGAGTGCGGAGACAAGAGTAACCCCTGAGCATCACCGGGTGTGACCCAAAAAGCGATGGGTTTGCTCACCTCTGGGCTGGAGCGATAGCACAGCAGGTAGGGCGTTGCCTTGCACGCAGCCAACCTGGATTCGATTCCTCCGCCCCTCTCAGAGAGCCTGGCAAGCTACCGAGAGTATCCCGCCCGCATGGCAGAGCCTGGCAAGCTCCCCATGTTGTATTGGATATGCAGAAAACAGAATCAACAAGTCTCACCATGGAGACGTTACTGGTGCCCACTCAAGCAAATCGATGAGCAACGGGACGACAGTGATACAGTGCCACAAACATGCTCACCTCTACTTGTGACCGCAGTCTGCAACCAGACAGGGAATCGCCCCGCAGAGACCCCCCCCAGCCCCCGGGTCAGGCCTGGGAGTCCATGGGGGCAGCACCCGGAGGTGGACAGAGCTGGGGGTGAGCCCGGGAATCCCGCAGCCCAGACAGAGCTGAACCGTCCAGCTCTGGGCAGAGGGCGGCCGCAGTGCCCCTGGGGAGAGCCGGACGAGAAGAGGCAAGAGGGCAAAGAGGCATGAGCGGCCAGCTCCACGGCCATACCAGGCGGGTCGCGGTGACGGCGCCACCAGCAGCCAGAAAGAGCGAGGTCACCTGAGGATCCCCGCGAAGGCGTCTTTCTCTGAACAAGCTCGTTTCTCCCGAGCGCACCCCCTACCCCACTTTCCTTCCTTCCTTCCTTTCTTCCTTCCCGTCTTCCTTTCTTTTTTCTTCCTTCCTTTCTCTTTCTTCCCTCTGACTCTTTTTCTCTTTTTTTCTTTCCTTCCTTCCTTGCTTCCTTCTTTCTTTCTTCCTCTTTCTTTCCTTCTTTCTCTCTTTCATGGATTTTCAAGCCTGAAACGTCCTTCTTTGCCTTGGCCCCCAGGAAGCTGAGCGCGAAGCCCCCAGACCCCGAAGCACAGAACTTTCACGCAGGAAACTGCTTCCCCGCTGCCCCTTTTCACTCTGTCCAGATCGCCCTCGTCCCCGAGTCCCGTCCACCTTCCGCTGCCCTGGTGGCATGGAGGGGACATTTACACAGACAGGCGGGGTCCGAGGGGTGCTGGAGACAGACCCTGGGCGGCGGGGACTCCCCCCTCCACTCCTTGCCATGTTCCCGCAACCGCAAACCCACGTGTGGACCAGCCACTGTCGAGTCACCACGGCGGGCACGAAGGACCCACGCCGGCCGCCGCTCCCTCACCTCGTGGTGGTCAGACGTCGTCGGTGGGCTTCTCCCACCTCTGCGAAGACTGTCAGAGGAAACAATGCGGCTTTGAGCTTCTGACAGATGCTAATGAATTGTTGTTTACATTTTTGATTTACTGCCTAAACAAAGATAAGACATGCTCTTGAAAACACATTGAATGCACAATCCAAACACATCCATTAAATCTGTCACAATAAACATGACAGCTCTCTCCTAACCTAACAACTGGCATGCCTCATTTGCATATTAATGAGAAATCCGGGATCAGCCTGCACAAATTACTTATATCTCATGAAGGGGCCGCGTCTGATGACAGCGGAGCACTTGGGGGTGTGAACGCACCGGGTTAATACCTTGGCTGTCTCCGCACCTCGGGCGTCTCAAGACTGGACGGGCCCCGGGGTCTCGCGCGAGTTCCCTCCACTTGCCGATGGCAGGGAGAGGGCCGGGGTCTGTGACAGGTGTCGGCGCGGGCAGAGAACACGCAGGACGCCGCGCTAATCCTGCCCTCACTCTGGGGACACTTGCTGAGCATCTGCCAGGAGCCGGTCAGCACTGGCGTCATCAATGGCATCCAGATGAGGACAAAGGAGGAAATGTTGTGTGTTTGCCAAACCCAGCTGGGGTGAGGCGCTTTCCCCTGCGCGGCACCTTGAGCTCCGAGAAGAGGCCCCGGGGCCCTCGCTTCCCCTGCAGACATGACTAATGGACGGCAGAGCTGTCCGGGGGCTTCTGGGATCAGCCCTTCCTGCCCCAGACTCCAGGAGGCGGCTGGCCCCTGCGACAAGCCCAGGGGGATCAGTCTTGAGGGAAGCTGGGATGGAATGGACGCCACTGGGGAGCTCAGAAAGACTGTTGGACGGTCAGTCAGTCCCCCCCACCCCCACAGGGCAGCGGTCAGGAAGAGGAGTGGAGACTCATACCAGAACCCCAGCTTCGGCTGAGCTCTCTGCACTCCCCTCCTGCCTCCCTACAGACTCTCTCTCTCTCTCTCTCTCTCTCTCTCTCTCTCTCTCTCTGTCTCTCTGTCTCTGTCTCTGTCTGTCTCTGTCTGTCTGTCTGTCTGTCTCTCTCTCTCTCTCTCTCTCTCTCTCTCTCTCTCTCTTTCTCTCTCTCCTTTTACCACTTCTGGGGAAGAATGAGGCCCTTGGCGGTGGGTGGCCCCGGGCACCGCCAGGTGTGCCCTCCAAAGGAAGAATGAGACAGTGAGGCTGGAAGGTGTCAGCGACAGTGACCCTCACTTTGGAGGGCCAATGCATGGGCCAGGGTACCCTGTGATTCGGGGGGGTCAGGACGCTGTCGTGTCACTCTGCCTCTGGGGCCCACCCCTCCGGGTGGGGGTCACACTGCCTGTGAAAGGCAAGTCCCTGAGCACAGCCACCGGGGACCGGGCACCAGCCTCGGCGTGCGGGCAGGCGGGCAGTGGCTGAGCCGTGCCAGCCATGCCTCTGCCCACTGGCTCCTCCTGCTCTGAGCCCAGCCAAGGGCACCGCAGATGTCTCAGGAAGGGCCACGCTGGCTGGGGCGCCCACTCAAGGGCCGGGTGCACGGGGGAGCCCGGGGCCCACCTCTTAGCACCGCGGACCCCCACATGGCCAGAGTGACGCCGTGAGCCCCAGTGGGGTGGCGCCAAAGCGAAAGCCTTGGTGCCAAGCCTTCAGACGGAGCCTCCCCTGCCCCTTCTCGGGGAGGGCAGTCCCCGGGCCGGAACCTGCCGTGCCCCCTTCCAAAGCCAGGCCACCCGACTCCCCGTTGTCCCCTAAGTCCAGATGTGTCCGCGGAGGCACTGGGCCTCCTTGTCGACGCTCCGAGACCTCATGTCTCGGGCTTTTGGGCAGCCTCCAAGGTCCCCAGTGCTCAGGCGAATGCAGCCATAGAGGCACCCCTAGGTGCCCAGAGGGTGCTGGGGCAGGGCAGGCCGCGGGCAGCACAGAGGGACGGGGGGAGTCGGCCACGTCTGACCCTCACCCCTTCTCAAGAGCAAACTCCTGGGGCTGGAGTGATAGCACACTCCAGCAGGTAGAGCCTGTGCCCTTGCAGGTGGCTGACTCGGGTTCGAGTCCCAGCATCCCCTAGGGTCCCCGAGCACCGCCAGGAGTAATTCCAGAGTGCAGAGCCAGGAGTAACCCCTGAGCATCGCCGGGTGTGACCCAAAAAGCAAAAAAAAAAAAAAAAAAGAGCAAACTCCTCCCTTCTGACCGGCTCCCCTGGAGGCCAACCCTGCCGTGCGTGTGTAGGGGTGTGGGGGTCCCCCAGAGAGACATCCACAGGGCTGGGGGGTCCAGCCCCTCTCCAGGGTCCCCTGGGCGCGGCTGACGAGACTGTTGGAGGCTTCAGGGTGCAGGCACCAGGCTCCTGGGTCGCAGAAGCTACGAGGTGCCAAATGTTTGCTTTTCTCGGTTGCTGAAGTAGCAAGTAGGAGTGTTTCTCCAACTGAGGAGCAGAGGTGCACTGAGGCTGGGCGCAGCCAAAAGCCCACGTCCGGGGACCCGAGAGCATCTCAGGGGCGACGCATGGGTGTGTGTGAGGTTTGACTTCACCCCCCCACCCCCAGCATCTGGGGTCCCCTGAAGACCCTCATCACCACCGAGTGTCAGGCACTGACGCCCACTGGCGTGGTCCCTGTTAAAGACGTTTCATGTGTGTGAATATAACTCCGGACTCCCCAAACTTCACTGCGCTCCCTCCTTGTCCTCTCTGGGGATCAGTCTCAGGGAAGCTTCCAGCCCAACACAAGGCCCTGGAAGACCACGTGGATCCACATCGGGGGCCCCCAGCACCACGTCCGACCCCTGGAGCCCGCCAGGAGTGGACGCTGAGCACAGAGCCAAGAGCAAGTCCTGAGCACCATCAACCTAGCCCAAAACCCAGGAGAAAGAAAGAGAAAAGAGGGTTTCCTCCACAGCCGTGCGGGAGCAAACTCCGGGCGGTCGGAGCAGGAGGGCCCGAGGGAATCCCGTGACGTCCCCACCCACCGCAACGGCAGGCGCGAGGCACCCGCTGGTCTCCGGTCAGACCCAGCCCCCCACGAG
Organism: Sorex araneus; assembly: GCF_027595985.1. Classification (NCBI taxonomy): domain Eukaryota; kingdom Metazoa; phylum Chordata; class Mammalia; order Eulipotyphla; family Soricidae; genus Sorex; species Sorex araneus. Next base: position 4,316,013 of record NC_073312.1, read on the forward strand.
CCTCCCTCCGCCCACCTTTTGCCTTTTCTCCCCAACTTTGCAAACCCTTTTGCGAACACATTTATCACCTCCAGGTGTATACGGAAAGAATCAATTTTATTTCCCGTCACAGAGCAGACCAGGATCTCATTTGTAACTGATGAGAATGGGGTGGGGGGAGCAGTGCATGATGGGGGAGACAGAATTTGTTGCTAAATCAGGCCCCCCCTCCCCAATCCATTAGGTGCCCCCCGTGGGTTTCCCACGGTCTCCCCCACGGGCCAGCTAGAGGAGGGTTCGAGATATCCCAGGACTGGCTCGGGGGTGCTGCCGTGCAAGCACGGGGCCTGGAATTGGGTGCCTGGCGCCACCCGCACCCCAAAGGGTCCCTCGTGGTAACGCTGGTGGAATTAAACCCCTGATAGAACCCCCGCACCGGTCGGCGTGCAACTCCCACAGGCGCCCCGACCACGTCAGCAACCCCTGAGTTCCACAGCAAAGGGAAGGGGGTGGCAGGAATAAAAAAGTGTCTCCATCCCCGCTCTGTTCAAACAGGCAGCGGAAGCAGCCCCGGGGTCTGCCCACGGACCAGGAGATCAGCCCCCAAGAGGCAGGAGGCCCCCAAGAGAAGCGTGTGGCCACAGAAGGGGGAAGCCCCCCGGCCTGCCCAGGACACTGGGCTGAGAGAGCGGACGAGACACACCAGTGCCACCCGACTGCAGGAGAGGGGTCCCTCGGGGACTCAGGGGCGTCCCTCGGGTACCAAGGGCTCGAGGCGAGCTGGGGAGCTAGTGCCCCAGGGCACAGTGAGAAAGTTCCAGAAATAGCTGGCAAGGATGGCAGTGTTCTTAACGGCCCTGACCTGGACCCTGGGGGAGGGAGTGCAGTTTTGTACGTTCTTATTAAAGTCCTGACTTTATGGGGGTCGCGTGACAATCAAGTATGTCCAGAGCTAGCGCAGATCCGGGGGCTCCTTGAGAGCTCCAGCCCGGTGGGGGTCTGTCTGCCGAGCGCCCGGGCGGGCACAGCAGGGACCAGACCTGCCGTCCACCTTCAGGGGCGAGCGGGCGAAGCCTGACCTCACCCCGGGGCCCAGCACAGCCTCCAGCCTCAAGGCTTCTGCCGGCTCTCGGGGAGACATTGGCTGGTGCCTAACCAGGCCCCCGGCACCCCCTCACCCTGGCCCAGCCCCGCAGACACCGCCCGGGTTCGATTCTCAGCATCCCATATGGTCCCTTGAGCACCGCCAGGAGTAATTCCTGAGTGCAGAGCCAGGAGTAACCCCTGTGCATCGCCAGGTGTGACCCAAAAAAGCAAAAAATAAATAAATAATAGGGGCTGAAGCGATAGCACAGCGGATAGGGCGTTTGCCTTGCATGCAGCTGACCCGGGTTCGATTCCCAGCATCCCATAGGGTCCCCTGAGCACCGCCAGGGGTGGTTCCTGAGTGCAGAGCCAGGAGTGACCCCTGTGCATCGCCGGGTGTGACCCAAAAAGCAAAAAAATAAAAAGTTAAAAAAATAAAATAAAATATCTACGCACTTAGCCGTCTACTGCGGGTGGATCCGTCCCACTGAGCTGAGCCGTGGGAGGGGAGAGATACAGAGTTGGGTGGATTTGGATCAGGGCTGAGACGTGGCTCCGACACTGATGTGACAGGGCTATGCCGTGGATCGGACGTGGTTTGGGGAGGGGGACAGGACAGTAACGAGGGATGGACAGAGACATGACGTGGACACAGGTTTGGATGCGGATGGGGACCAAAATGTGGGTTTGGGTGCGGGTTTGGGCATTGATTTGGGTTGGGATTTGGATATGGATAAAGTGGCTTTGGAGATGAACGTGGATTTGGATACTGATCTGGATACGGGCATGGATTTAGTGAACGTGGGCATGGATTCGGATATGGGTTTGGATCTGATACAGATGTGAGTATGGCATGACTGGATCTGTGTATGACGGGACACGGATACTATCTAAACACAAGGTCACAGACCCTGCTCCAGCCCTGCACTGAGCACACAGGTGTGCGGGGAGGATGGCAACCAGTGGGGATGCGGGACAAGAGCACCCCGGGGCCTTCCCTACTGCCCACATCACATCCCATGACTCGCACCTCTCTCTCTGACTCTCCTTACAGTTTTCTAAATAAAACCACTTTAATAGACCACCCCCTGGGGGTCAGAACAGCAGCACAGCGGGCAGGGCACAGGTTCTGCATGCAGCCGACCTGGGTTCGATCCCCAGCACCCCCATCTGGTCCCCTGAGCACCGCTGCTGTGGCCCCCAACAACAAGACTCAGAAATAAATAAACACGAACACCCCTGGGCCCGCCCTCTGCACAGGGAGCTGGGTCCCCCAGATGAAGGAGTGGGTGGGAGGCAGGCTGGGTGGTGAGGAGCAGATTCCAGATGCTTCCTGTCTGTTGGGGAACTGAGGGTCTCCTCCAAGGGGCAGTGTCCACTCAGGAATGTGGGCACCCCGAGCTCTGGCCCCCTGAGACAGCAGCATGCCTCGCAGCCACCGCAGAACTGGCTTCCAATCCACATCTGCCGCCCATCCCGTGTGGCCGACACCCCTCGGGGCCTGAGCCGGACCCCGACGCAGGATTGTAAACTGACCCCTCACTCTGGGTTGAGCAGCTGTCCTGGGGCACCGGGATTGAGGGGGCTCCTGTCCACCCACGCCCTTCCCTCTCCCCCACTTCCCACCTGTGGCTACTCCTGAACGTCTGGGTCAAAAGCAAAAGGAAGCAGAAGACGAAGGTCCAAGGAGGAAGTGGCTCCTCCCGTCCGTCACCCAGGGAAGTCTCTCCCTCCCGGCACCCCACACATGGCAAGATTTTAGGGTTTTGCAGAAGTAGAGCAACTCAGTGACTGGATAGCACAGTGGGCAGGGCACTTGCCTTGACCGCAGCCAACCCAGGTTTGATCCTCGGCATCCCGTATGGTCCCCGGGCACCGCCAGTAGTGATCCCTGAGCACTGCCAGCTATGTCCCCAAGCCAGAAAAATTAATTACTTAAATGTCTAAAAATATTTCAGGCCTGGGGCTGGAGCGATAGCACAGCGGGTAGGGTGTTTGCCTTGCACGTGGCCGACCCGGGTTCGATCCCCAGCATCCCATATGGTCCCCTGAGTGCAGAGCCGGGAATCACCCTGAGCATCGCCGGGTGTGACCCAAAAAGCAAAAAATAAAAATAAATAAATAAAAAATTAATTAATTAAAATGTCAGGCCAGAGTGCTAGTACAGCTGGTAGGGTGCTTGCCTTGCATCCCACCGGCCCAGGTTCAATCCCCGGCACCCCATGTGGTCCTCTGAGCACTGCCAGGAGTGACCCCGAGCACAGAGTCCGGAGTAAGTCCTGAGCTCCGCTTGATCCCCAAAACAAAAACAAACAAAAACGGAGCCTCGCTCGGGCTGGAGCGATAGCACAGCGGGTAAGGCGTTTGCCTTGCACGCAGCCAACCCGGGTTCGATTCCCAGCATCCCATATGGTCCTCTGAGCACCGCCAGGGATGATTCCCGAGTGCAGAGCCAGGAGTAGCCAGGTGTGACCCAAAAAGCAAAAAAAAAAAAAAAAAAACGGAGCCTCGCAAGTTTGAAGGGGAGGGGGGCTGAGTGGCCTCGCCACCCCAGGGGACACCAGGCAGGAAGCACTTTCGGCCAGGGCAGTGGGCACCCCAAACAGCCACTTGCCACAGCCTGGGGGCCCGAGGGCGTCACATCGCCCACCCTTGCCCAGCCAGCGTCGGTCCTGCTCCCGGTGATGTCCCGTCTGCGACAAACACACGGGTTGACGAAGGAAGAAAGGGCTGCAGACAAGAAGCATCCGACTGGTTTTCTTTCTTTTTTTTTTTTTTATTTTTTGGGCCACACCCGGCGATACACAGGGGCCACTCCTGGCTCTGCACTCAGGAATTACCCCTGGCGGTGCTCAGGGGCCCCTATGGGATGCTGGGAATTGAACCCGGGTTGGCCGCGTGCAAGGCAAATGTCCTACCCGCTGTGCTATCGCTCCAGCCCCCCGACTGGTTTTCTAGACGGTTCTTTGGGGCTTCGTGTACCGCAGCCTCCGCTAAATCCGGCTGCCTGTGGGACACGGTTGGTGTCACGCTCTCTTCCGGATTCCGAAAGGCTCCCCCAGCCACAGCCCCCGGGGCCGGCGAGGAGGCGCTGGGGCCGAGAGACACATCCCTGGCTGGAGGGAGGCGGCAGGGAGGGAGGCCGTTGCGAGCAGCCGGCAGGAAATGAGTGTGGATTTCCTGTTGGAAGCGTTTGCCGCCGTGAGAGCCCAATCCCCACTCGGGAGATCTCTCCCCAGCTTTCTCTTTCTGTCAATACGCCATTATCTCCCCTGACTCCTGCCCTCCCAAGAAAAATGAGGCAGGAAATAGACAATACGGTGGGAAATACGGCAAGTGCACATTTCCTGTCAACAGTCCGCCTCACGAGTAGGTCGCTGGGTGAGCACTTTATGGGAACAGCGATCGTGACAGCGACAACACCCCTGAGATGAACGAGGGGCAGGGGGGGCAGAGGGGGGTGGGAAGGGCTTTGGCGAGACTCGGGGTGTGTCTGGGACCTGGACACCCAGCCTTTCTCCTCGCTCTGGTCCTGAGGGTGAGGCCGCGCCCTCCTTCTCTGGCACCCCGGGCCTCCCCCCTGTCCCCACCTAGACACGGGGGGATCCTCGGGCGGGGGGCGGGGGGCCGGGGCGGAGAAGCAGCCCTCGCAGCCCGCTTTCTCTGGCCGCCTCCTCTGAGTCCGGAGTCCGTGCCCTGGCCTGGGGCCGCTGGGCGCCGTCCTGCAGTCAGGGTCCGGCCCGCCCCCCGCCTGCCCTGCCCGCACAGGTGGGGCCCCGCAGGAAGCACAAAGTCCATGCCGGTCTAAAGGCCCCCCCGCCCCCGCGTGCCCTGCCCCGAGCAGGAAGTGGGGCAGAGGCCAGGGTGAGGGACCCTGGGAGTGACCTTCAGGCGACTCCCAGTGCTGGAACCAGCCCTGGGTCCCCAGTCCTGTGGGGGCCACCCTCCAAACTGTGGTGTGTGCTTCCGGCTGAATGTCCCCCGGCAGCCCAGACACTTTGGCCAGAAGCCTTGCTGGCCACTTTGTCCCAGAGCCTGGTCCCTAGAAAGGGCCCGGAGTGTTGGTGGGATGAGTGAATGGATGAATGAATGAATGAATGAATGAATGAATGAATGAATGAATGAACGAACGAACGAAACATCCAGTTAGGCAGCCACCAACTGATGTGGTAATAGCTGAAATCAGAGAATCTCTCTTATTTAGTTTTTGGTTTTATTTCTTTGGGGCCACACACAGCAGTGCTCAGGCCTGACTCCCAACTCTGTGCTCAAGAATCACTCCCGGTGGGGCTTGGTAAACTCTGAGCTGTGCCGAGGACCAAGCTTGGGTCAGCCGTGTGTCAGGCACACACCCCACCTGCTGTGCTCTCTCTCCGGCCCAGAGAATCGCCCAGAGAATGATTTCAGAGATGGGGCAGGCAGGTACCAGGCATCCACGCCTGCACCCCAAATGCTAGGGTTTGTGTTTCTGTCCACGGCGAGGGAAGATGTGGGGGGAAGAGTCCAGGAGCTCGGGAGCTGGGGCTATTTCCCAAGCCTGGCCTCCAGCCTGGAGGGGAGGGGGGCAGCAGCGAGGGGGCGGCAGACCCATTTTCTTCCACATATAGAAGGAAGAGCAAAGGCGCACGACCCTCTACGTGCCTGGGAACGGGGCAGACGGAGAATGAAGACGCCAGCTAGGACCGCGGGGGTCCAGAAGGACTTTTATTTCCTTACTAGAAACTTGTTTTGAATGCCTCATCGGAAAGCGAGGGGCGCCGAAGCATGTTCAATTCCAGCCTCCATCAGATCCGGAGGCGGGAAAGCCGTCCCCACCAGGTCAGTGCAGGACACGCGCGAGGGAAAGACCGTGCCGACGGGGAGGGGGTTTGCTCTGGCTGTTGCCGGCAGGAGATGCCTCTCTGGAACCAGTTCTACCAACAGCACCCCCTCCAAGTCAGCAAGAGACGCAAACGGACGGGTAAGTGCAGGCAAGGCCGCGCTCTGGAGAACAGGAGCGTCTGTACAGCCGGTGCCAACTCCGCCCGGGAACTGATTCCAAAGCAGCAGGGGGAAGGACCAGAGCTGCGTTCTTGCTGGGGGCAGCTCACCACACCCCTGTCTGCTCATGGTCTGTCGGTTACACCCCCAGATTCAGGCCCTCCCCCCACACCCTCCTGTGTCCTAGGGACCCCCGAGAACCGGAAGCCAGAGCTGATCCCCAGTAAAAACACCCCAATTGTTCTCGAGGAGTGAGGAAGGTCTGACTGTGTAAAATAGGTATTTAGGGACCCCAAAAGTGAGCTTTAAAAACTCAGGGGGCCGGAGAGAGCAGGAGGGTTAAGGCAGTGGCTTTGCACCCGCTGACCCTGCTGTGATCCCAGCTATGCATGTGGTCCTCTAAGTCCCACCAGGAGTGACCCCGGAGCACTGCTGGTGGAATCCCCCCAAATATCCGTTCACATCCTCTAGGAAGTTTATTATAAAAGAAGATGAAGACAAATCCCTCTCCACCCCCATCAACCCCAGGTGTAAACTATGCCGGAAAAATGGATACATTAAAAAAAAAAAATGACGCTACATGTATTCTCTTAAAAAAAAAAAAAGAGTTTATTTCCCATCAGAAAGGCAACACAAACAGAAAACACACACACACACACACACACACACACACCATCTACCTTTCAACCTGTGCCCCGCCTCCCCTTGGTGTATGTATAAAAACCTCCATGAGTCTGCAGCTGGCGGGCACTGAGCAAGTAAGTCAGAGGAAGACAGTATCTTTTTTTTTTAATTTTTTTTTTTTACATTTTATTGAATCACTGTGAGATAGTTACAAGCTTTCCTGTCGAAGTTACAATCTCACAATGATCAAACACCCATCCCCCCACCAGTGCACATTCCCCACCACCAACATCCCGGGTATAGCCCCCCCTTCCCACCCTCCCCCTGCCTCCCTGGCAGCCAATCTCCCCCACACTCTCTCTCTACTTTGGGGCATGATGGTTTGCAATACAGATACTGAGAGGCCGTCACGTTTGGTCCTTTGCCTACCTTCAGCACGCACCTCCCATCCCAACCAGTCCCTCCAACCATCACTGACTCAGTGACCCCTTCTCTATCCCAGCTGCCTTCTCCCCCAGCTCATGAGGCCGGCTGCCAACCATGGAGCAATCTTCCTGGCCCTCGTCTCTACTGGGAAGACAGCATCTTGTCGTCTTCTTTGCACCCGGAAGCAGCAACCCAGAATGAGCCAACGGAAGGAAACAGGTAGACACGGAGCCGAGCCCTGTGGAACAGCCCGAGCACCCCCTGGCAGGAAACAAGCTTCCGACGCACAACACACGACGCACAGCCTGGCCCGAGCATTCACAAGCTCCAGCCACGTTTGAACATGCCAAGAGCCTGCGTGAAACCTTCATCCTTGGTGGGGCAGGAGGCCCAGCAGCCCACAACGCTTCGCACACAGGACCCCGGCTTTGATCCCCAGCACTGCCTGTTACCCCAAGGCAGCACTGCTGAGAACAACCCCAGGTGTGACCCCCAAAAGCTAAATGAAGAAATAAGCAATGAGCCAAGCCAGAGAGATAGTGCTGAGACACTCCCCTCACATGTGGCCAGTCCTGGGGCGAATCCTCACCATCACAGTGTCCTGAGCACGGCGAGGGGTCACTTCTGGGCACAGAGGCAGGAATCAACCCTGAGCACTGCTGGCTGGGGTCCCCAAACCGTGATAATAAATACTCTCAGCACCAGAAAAAAAAAAATTGGTGTATAAGGGTGAAGGGTAACCAGAGTTTTCGGGCTGATTCTGCCCCAGTATGCAAACCTCGAATTACTAAGACTACCCCTGAAATTAGTAGCGTTCTGTGTCATTCAACCACTATTTTAAAAAATGTGTTAAGGGCAACGACAATTAAAATAAAACCCAAGGATGAGGTATGCCCCCTAGGTAAAATAATTTAGGCATCTGAGTGCGGAGGGTTTGCAGATGTGTGCCAGGGAAGAATAGAAGAGTGGGAAAGAAGGGAATAGAGAGCGGATAACTGCCAGCTGCAGAGGCACCAGGGCGAGCACAGAATAAGGGGGCTCGGGGTGTCCTAGAGCTGGGACCGTATGGGCAAAAACAGGCCAGGGAACTTCCAGGACTTAGCGCTGTATTTCCAGGTCGCCTTCCGAGAGCTGTGTTCAGCACTCCTGCCGCTGGGCGTGTTGGTGTGCCCACGAACTGTCCCTCACCGGGAGCCCAGTGCGGGGGGAGCAATATTGAGCGAAATGAATCATGGGCCTGTGCACCCAAAGATGCCCGGGGGCTGAAAGCAAAAAAAAAAAATGTGATATGGGTTGGAGAAATACTGTAACAGGTATGGTTGCACGCGGGCAGCCCAACACCGCCAGTGGTCCCCCAAGTCCCACCAGGAGTGACCCCTGAGTGCCGTTGGGTGCGGCCTAAAACAATGTGTGTGTGTGTGTGTGTGTGTGTGTGTGTGTGTGTGTGTGTTACTCTGAGTAGCCAGGTCCCAGCAGGCTGGGCACATGCTCTGCACGCAGAAGCCGGGGTTCAATCCCCAGGACCACATGGTCCCTGAGCAACCCCAGGACTGACCCAGAGCACAAAGTCAGGAGCAGCCCCAAACGCCGCAGGTGTGCCCCAGTGGCTAACGATACGCGTCTGAATAACCCGAGTGGTTGATCCGTTCTACCCCAGCAGGGCCCGTGCTGGTGGCGAATCTAGACCACGGCGGTTAGGGGTCACCGGGCCCCTCGCCCAGCCCCGATCAGATGCAAAAACCCGGCTCTCGGCCTGATGCCGGGATCAGGGACCCTCGGGCCACCGGGAGCAGACAAGGCGTCTCCCCGCGGCTTCCCACAGGAATCTGACCGCCTTTCCGGTTTCTTACGTAACCTGCCTTGCGATGCGTGGACTTACCGGGTTTGAGGGGGAAACTGAGAACCCTCAGGCACAGGAGCTGGATTGGAGTCAGGCGCGCCAGGCCCCGGGCGAGGGCGGAGGCTCGCGGCCGGCTGGCGTTTCTCAGAAGCCCCGGCTGGGACGCGTTTTAGGAAGACAGGGTCTTTCCCAGTACGTGAAACCAGGAGGAAGTGCATGTGCAATAGGCCGGAGGGGGCAGGGGTGAGAGTGCGCGGGACTGCAGGGGAGAAGGAGGCCCAGGAGGAGGAAGAAGCCCCAGAGCCCAGGCCCAAGGCGGGGCCGGCTGCAGATGACCGTCTGGCCGCGGGGAGGGCGGCCAGACCCCCTGAGAGGAAAGTGGGCGGGGCTCTTGCACTGCATCACCCGACCCAGGTCGAGTCCCCAGCACCCCAGGAGTCTCTCCTGGGTGCAGAGCCAGGAGTGAGCCCTGAGCACTCTGGGTGGGGCACCCTAGCTCTCCCACCCCAGAGAGAAAAGTGTGTGAACAAAGAGAATAGCTGGAGTCGGTGGGGCCTGGGCCCCCTGCCGGCCCCCTGAGCCCCCGTGTAACAGTCCCTTGCATGCCCCAATGGCTGCCCTCCAGGACCCCTGAAGGCTGGGGTCTCAGCGACAGCTCCTAGCCAGCCAGAGCCCGGCCCCATCACTCCAGGCCCCCCGAGTCCTGGTCCCTCCAGCTTCTGGCCCCCACAGGCCCTCCTGTTGGTTTCTGGACGGCAGCAGCACCCCCTCCCCCAGACTAATGGCCCCCTGACTCCTTCCCCCCAGGAAGCCCCCTCAAGGCCTTGGCCCGTTTCACGAGCATCTGGGCTGATCTGGTCAGAGACGCCCCACTTTGCCGGGGAAGCAGAATCCTGCCCCCGAGACTCCTCCCCAGGGAGCCAGGTGGGCCTGAGGCACTCTGGTCTGGGTCATCTCTGAGATACAAGGCAGAGCCGCCAGGGGCCAGAGAGATGGTGCAGTGGGTAGGACACTTGCCCTGCACGCAGCCAACCCCGGTTTGATCCCCAGCATAGCACCATATATGGTCCCCCCGAGTCCAGCCAGGCGTGATCCCTGAGCACCGCCAGGTGTGGTCCAAAGGGCTAAAAGGAAGAAAAACGTGGGGCGGGACTTAGCGACTCCCCAAAGAGGCGCCACTACAGTGATTGGTTAGATTCCTAATGAAGGTCCCGCCCCCACGCCTGGTGGCCAGGCCCTGGGTTCCCTTGGGGCATTTTTCCCAGAGGGGACAGGCATGGGCACTCCTGAGCAACCCCTGCTCCTCCGGCAGTGCTCCCAGCCCCGGAGCACCTCTCCCGGGCCGAGAGCTGGTCCTCGGCATCTTTATTCCCGAGGGCTGCGATTCTTATTTGGTTAAATAACACATTTTTTAAAAGTGTTGTGATTCCATACTGAAGCTTCCCATATGGTTAATTGGAAGTGTTCTCACCAATATTGCAGGCTGTAAAAACTAATGAGGTAAATGGAAAATTTATCAAGTGCCACAGTTAGAAATTAACTTATTGCTGGATGCGGCGCTCATGAGTAATGAAGTTGGGGACCGCAGCCCGCCGTTAGCAGGCGCATCGGCTGGGGGGATCCCGCTCCCCGGCCCCCCTCGCCTGGCCAAGGGCACTGAGAGCCATCACCCACCTCTGTGGGTACCTGGAGCCCTGCACTGTCTCCTGCGCATCTCCCCCAAACAGGTGCTGGGCGACCCCAATTCCCCGGGACTAGCGCTGGGCTCCCTGTTTCAGAGCTGCAGACCCCAAGGACCAGAGCGAGTTGGGGCTGCCCAGCTGCGAGGGAGGTGAAGGTGGTAGAGTCTCCCCATCGCCCTAGGATGCTGGGCAGGAGAACATTCTTCTCTCCCTTTCTCTTCTTTGTGTTACGCTGAAGGTGGTTTTATTCCGGAGCTCGTGGGTTCTGAGAACTGTATGACGGATTTGCGTACAGAACTCAGACACTCAAGAAATTAGAATTTGGGGGGCCGGAGAGATAGCTCAGTGGGTAAGGCACTTGCCTTGCACACGACTGACCCAGGTTCAATCCCCAGCATCCCATACGGTTCCCCTGAGCTCACCAGAAGTGATTCCGGAGTGCAAAGCCAGAAGGAAGCCCTGAGCATGGCTGGGTGTGGCACAAAGAACAAAAATAAATAAAAGTAAAGTGTATTTAATTTTTTTTAATAAAAAGGAAGTTAGAATTTGGGGCTGGAGAGATAGGACAGCAGGAAGGATGTTTGCCTTGCATGTGACCAACTCGGGTTCGATCCCCGGCACCACGTATGGTCCCCCGAGTGATCTCTGAGTGCAGAGCCAGGAGTAAGCCCTGAGCATCACCGGATGTGGCCCAATAACAAAAACAAAAAAGAAGTTAGAGTCTATTGCCTCGTGCTAGTAGATGGAGCAGCCCCGCCCCCAGTGTCCAGGTGTCTCCCCGTGCCCGACACCACGCACCCTGACCCTCAGTGCCCAGTCCAGTGGGCGGCGTCCTGGTTGTCACTAAGCCGTCTCTTCACCTCCAGTGTACGAGGGCCTCGTCCTGTCCCCAACTCTGCCCTGTCTCGTGTACGTGTCCCTGACCGGGATCTGCCACCAGCGTCCCCTGCTGGGGTTCGCTGCTCTGTGACCTGTCTCTGGGCCTCCCGAGGACTGGCCCCTGAGGGACTGTGCCCTTGGCCCTCCTGAGTCTCTGGCAAGACCAGGTGTGCGTGGGGGAGCTGCCTGCTGTCCCGCCGTCTGTGGGGGCTGAGGGAGTGTCGCCTGGCTGAGGGCCTCCTTTCACCGTGCCAGCTCCCGCCCGGCCACCCTGACTGGACCGGACACCTTCTCGGCGGGCGAGTTACCAAATGCCCAGTGAGATGAGCCCGTCCTCTGTCCCCTCCTGCTGTGCCGCTCTGATCGATCGCCAGGAGAGAGGTCCAGTGGCCGAGGAGCAGACAGTTCTTGCTTGGCTCTGATTTGCCTCTCCCGTGAGCCAACAGGCCCGTCTCCAGTGCCCGGTGTCCTGTGTCCGGTGCCCGTCTGCTCTCCCCTCCCGGGGGACACAGAACCCAGGACTCAGGGCAGTTTGGTCCACAGGAGGCACTGGCAGAAGACTGGGGGGCAGGCAGAGGGGCAAGGTTGGGGCGTTTCTCCCCCGCCCTGCTCAACAGGGCGTATCCTGGAGACCACTGACCTCCATGGACACCGCCAAAAACTTTCCCTTCTCCTCCCCCCTCGCCCACTGTCCTCCCCCGTGGTCCCAGATCTTTCCACTCTCGCCATGAGTCTGCAGCCGACTTTCGGTTTCTGAGATCTTGGACATTCCTCCTCCCCCGCCCTCCATCCTCGGCGTGTTAACCGTCTCTGCGTTGCCCATCTCCCGTTGGCTTGTCTCTCCCTTCATCCGGGTAAGCAATGCCTGCACTCGTTTCCTCTGACTGAAGCACTCCACGGTGATTCCTATTTCCTGGCTGGTCCCCGACTAATACAATGGCCATCCTCAAGGTTTGTTCTCTTGGTGACAAGATGGCTGCTGCTGCTCCAGTCCTCACACCCTCGCTCCCACATCCATATCAGAAAAAAAGACAATTTCTCCCTGCTGCTATTTTCTTCCAGACACGTAAGCCCTGCCCAGAACTGGGAAATGAGAGAGGTTGGGAAAGTGAATCATCTGCCTTTTGGGGAGTTTCGTTACTGTTGCTGCTGTTATTCCTTTGGTCACACCCAGCTGTGCTCAGGTCTTACTCCTGGCTCTGTGCTCTTGGAGGCCTTCATGTGGTGCTGGGCAACAAGCCCTTGTAGGCTGCTGTCCAGCCTCTCTCGCCTGCTGGCCTTGCATTCTCTGTCCCCGACCAGGCCGGACAGACCCTTCAAACAGGAAATGCAGGCATTGGTAGTGATCACGAAGGGCGCGGCTGCCTGTCCTTCAGCCCTTGTCAGCTGAGGCTGATGGTGTCAGGCCACGCTCGGTCAAGTCAAGGCCCCAAAGAGCCTCTGGGTCTTGGTTTCTTCATCTGAGAATTGGGGGCGTTGGTGACGTCTGGATACGTGACTCTCCAGGCCCCACTGTGAGGTCACCGTGGGTCACCACAGGCGGGCTCTTGCCCCCAGAGCAGCCCCGTTAGGTTTGGGTGGGAGTCGGATGTAATGATTTCAGCTGTGCCCGAAGCTCTCTCGAGGCCCCGGGTCTGAAGCGATAGAGCAATTTATAAGAATGAGGAAATAAGCAGGGCGCAGCCCGTGCTGAGGACGACCCGTTACTCGGGGTTATTCGTAATAAACTTCGGGGACTGATTAGGCCCGGGCTCCTCACCAGCCCTCGCCCGCCTGTGGACGCTGTGGTGAGGACAGGCAGACAGTCCCCTCAGACACCCTGGGCTGCCGTCCCTTCAGTCACGACGCAAGCCCCTTACAGACACACAATTATTTCAAGCGATTTATCTCCTGCCGTGGGATCGATCCCCTCAGGCCTTCCTCACGGGCCCTGACAGTGACCAATGGGCTCCAGGATGGCCCTGGACCGGGCACACACGGCCCCTAATGGATGGTTCTTCTCATCTCGGTTTCCCTCCCGGGAGGGGGCGGGGCATCCATCTGGGTCTTCCCTGTGGATTTAACTCCGAGAATGCCGCGTTGACAGCGCCTCCTTGCTCCCCTGCCCAGTGCTCAGTGCTGTTTGACGGAGGGGGGGGACAGCAGGAAGGGCTCTTGCCTGGCATACAGCCAACCTGGGTTCCCTCCCCAGCAGATCCCCGGGTACTGCCAGGAGTGACCCCTGAGCACAGAGCCAGGAGTAATCCCTGAGCACCTGTGGGTCGACCCAAAGCCCACCAAGTTATTGTGGGGAAACTTCGGGAAGAATCTGGGCCTTCGCAAGGGCTCAGGCCTCCCTTGGGAGCAGCCGGAGCACTAATGGGGGGAAAGCGAGTCCTGGATGCCTCAAGGCGAGAGCACGATGTCCCCTCCCCACACACACATGTACACATGTACTCATAGACACACAGATAAACACACATATGCATACATATGCACATATGCACACAGACACCTGGTGCACACACGTATACATGCACACATGCACCCACAGACACAGACACGTGCACACAGACACATACACATGCACATGCACACAATACACAGAGTCACATATACACACAGACGGACAGCACACATATTCACACAGACACACATATGCACACGTACACATATACACACACAGATGGACAAACTCACATATACACACAGACGGACAGACTCACATGCATGCAGAGACAGACAGACTCACATGCACGCACAGATGGACAGACTCACAGGTACACGCAGACTGACAGACACATATACACACAGACGGACAGACTCACAGGTACATGCAGACGGACAGACTCACATGCACAGATACACACAGACGGACAGACTCACACATACGCACAGACAGACTCACATACACACACAAACGGACAGACTCACATATACACACCGATGGACTGACTCAGATACACGCACAGACCAACACTCTCATGCACACATGCGCACACAGACACGTGCCCAGGCCCCGGAGGGCAAGACCCTGACACCCTCCCCAGGGCTCCTGCCGCCCGCGTCCCCTCTGGCAGGTCGGGGTCCCCCCCCCCCAGCGGTATTCCTGCCTGGCCAGCACGTGGGCTCAGCCCTGCCGGCCCTGCGCTGGGTCCCAGGAACACAACCCCCAGGCTGCCCCGTCCTCCCTGCCCGCCTGCCCCCCTTCCCCCTGGCAAGGTCCTGGCTGGGTCCAGGCAACCCCGCCCCGGCCTGCGCTTGCCCCTCACCCAGATCTCCGGCCTCCCTGGGCCGACCAGATTTCCGGTTCGGGCTCCCTCCCGCACAGGGCCCAGGGCACAGGTCTGTCCCGGTGCTGGCTGGGAGGTTCTGGAGGGAGCGTTGGTGCTGCCCGTGTCCTCAAAAGCCCCAGCAGAGGCCTGCGGGGAGCTCAGGGCTCAGGGGCCTTGTGACAGTGTGGCCTCGAGTCCAATCCCCGGTGCCACCACATGTGGCCAGCTCAGTCTTGGCAGCACTGGCCACCTGGCACCACGAGCAGTCTGGGGCGACACCAGAGTCCACAACAGAGGACTGCGATCCTCAGAGACCACCACACGGCTGAAGGGTACAACGAGCACCCCCAAAAGCTCGAGTCCCCGCAGAGCCTGAGCACGAGGACGTACCCCGTGAGCACCCTGACCAGGATGTGCGTGAACACCACAACTGTGAGCGGCCTCCAGCATGAGCCACACCTTTAAAAGTAATGTGTGGGGAGGAGGGAGCTAGGACAGCAGGCAGGGCTCTTGCCTTGCACGCGGCTGACCTGGGTTCAATCCCTGGCATACCTTATGGTCCCCTGAGCACCACCAGTGGTAATCCCTGAGCACAGGGCCAGGGGTAAGTCCTGATCACAGCTAGGTGTGGCCTGAAAAAAATAGAATGTTAAAACATGTGGCAGTGGAATACTATGCAGCCACAAAGAATGGCAAACCCAGGCAACTCACTGCAACTTTGATGGAACTGGAGGATCTTGTGTTTAGTGCAAGGACAAGGTCAGGACAAAGTCAGGCCAAGGCCAAACACTGGATGTTCTCACTAATCTGTGATCTTCAGAGTCGTGTGTCCAGGGAATGGGAGGTAGCAAAGATGAGCAAAGCACCGGCTCTAGATTACAGAAGCAAAACTGGTAAGGAAGAGGGAGGGGAGAGGAGAAGGATGGAAGTAACGGGGTGGGGACAAGGCTCAGGGGCCCTGGGTAACCCCTACGGTGTAGAGGAAAGAACATGAATAGATCTAACCCACCAGATCCAGCACGATCATAAACATGGGGACCAAACTACAACGGTTCTTTAACATGTCTCTGTGAAGGAGGCAGGATGGTGACAGGGTCACGGGCGGTGGGGCTGGAGGCGGGAGTGTCACAAGCCTGGAAACCCATTGTAAATGACGACGTAAACCTCCCAGATAAATGTTTAAATGACAAATAATTTGCCATACCTTGGGGCAGTCACTGTCACTGTCACCCCGTTGCTCATCGATTTGTTCGAGCGGGAACCAGTAACGTCTCTCATTGAGAGACCTATTGTTACTGTTTTTGGTATATCCAATACGCACGGGGAGCTTGCCAGGCTCTGCCACGCGGGCTCGATACTCTTGGTAGCTTGCCGGGCTCTCCGAGAGGGGCGGAGGAATCGAACACGGGTCGGCCATGTGAAAGGCGAACACCCAACCACTGTGCTATTGCTCCAGCCCAAATGACAAATAATAATAAAATTAAACCTCTATTTTGCAAAGGGGCTGGAACGATAGCACAGCGGTTGGGCGTTTGCCTTTCACTTCGCCGACCCGAGTCCGATTCCTCCGCCCCTCTCGGAGAGCCCAGCAAGCTACCGAGAGTATCAAGCCCGCGTGGCAGAGCCTGGCAAGCTCCCTGTGCGTATTGGATATGCCAAAAACAGTAACAAAAAGTCTCCCAATGAGAGACGTTACTGGTGCCCGCTCGAACAAATCGATGAGCAACGGGATGATTGAGAGGATTGAGAGAGGATTTTGCAAAGAAGAAGCAGCAGCCAGAGAGAGAAAGAGAGAGTCGAGGGTTAAGGTGTTTGCTTTACATCCGGCCCACCTGGCTCTGATCGCTGCCACCCAGGCCTGCCGAGAGTGACTTGCCACAGAGGACAAATGCATTCACAGCGAGCCGGGCGCCCCTTGACCCCGCCCTGCCAGCCTGGGTCATTTCTGCTCTTCCTGGTGAGTGAGAGCTCGAGCACTCTGACTCGAGTCTCCCGATGATCAGTCAGGAGAGCAAGGTTTCCGCGTGCCGGTGGGCTCCAGCTGTCCCCTTCAGGGGCCTCTGTCCAGCCCCCTGCCCTTAGCGGGTGGGGCTCTCTGCCTTCTGCTGACTGCTGAGCCCTGCGAGAGCCCCGGAGAGCGTGGACGTTGGCCCTTTGTCCCACGCATGATGCACCAATGTTCCCTCCTGCTCTGTGGGGTCTCTTTAAATCTCGCTCTCGTTTCTTTCAGAGTGCAGAAGCTTTTTAGTTTGACGTCCCGTTTGTTTACTTCTGCTTCTGTTCTTTTTTTTTTTTTTCTGCCAGTGGGACCAAATCACGGACACCGCTGAAGACAGTATCCTGGATATTTTTATTGCCTCTGCTCCACACACAGTATTTTTTTTTTTAATTTTTGTTTGGGGGCCACATCTGGTACTGCACAGGACTTCTCCTGGAGATATCTCAAAACATTAAAAATGGAGCTTCCATAGGACCCAGCGCTGCACTCTGGACATGTACCCCAAGACACAAAAGCATTTATTTGGAAGGGTTCCTGCACTGATGTTCGACGGAGCCCGATCTCCAACAGCCGAACAAGGAAACGACCCACGTGTCCAACCATCGGTGAGTGCATAAGGATACTGTTGTGTATCTTCACACAGTGCCGGGAATAGCCGCAACACGGATGGAAATGTTCAGTGAGGCGAGAGAGAAAAAAGACAAACACTGGGTGACCTCACTCCTGTGTGGAGAGAGAATCGTGGTACCAGGCCACTGACACTCCGGTGGGGTGCAGTCGCTCCCCGTCATTTTCTCTCCCTCTGGGACCTCAGTCATGTTGGTGTGGGTCTGCTGTCATCACTTAATTGCTTCTTCAAGGATTTTCTCTCCAAATACATCACATTTGCTTGTTGGCTTTGTTATTGTTGTTTTGGGGACCCCCCAAGGCATCAGGGGTCAATCCTGTGTTACTGGACAAATATCAGCCTAGAGCATCTACAAAAAGGTCATAGTATGCTGGCCATTAGAAAAAGCATCAAAAAATGAGCTCCAAGACGTTTCTTTGAGGGATGCTCACCTCACACGCAGCCAACCCGGGTTCCGTCCCCGGCATCACGTAGGATCCCTCAAGCACCACCAGGAGTGATCCCGGGTGCAGAGCCAGGAGTGATCCTTGAGCATCGCCAGGTGTGGCCCAAGAGAACAAAACAGAACAAGAAGCCTTTCTTTGGATGAAAAAAAAAAATGAGTAAAGGTCATGAGCTCAGGGCAGGGTGCAGCCAAACAAGAACCCTCTTATTTATTTATTTATTTATTTTGTTTTTTGGGTCACACCCGGCGATGCACAGGGGTTACTCCTGGCTCTGCACTCAGGAATCACCCCTGGCGGTGGACCATATGGGATGCTGGGAATCGAACCCGGGTCGGCTGCGTGGAAGGCAAACACCCTCCCCGCTGTGCTATCACTCCAGCCCCACAAGAACCCTCTTAAAGGAAGCTAATTCCACTCGTGGTCCCTCACCTGGAGACCCACTCCCGCACCTCCCCCCCGGGGTCCCACCTGTGAGCTGTGGGGACCCCGTCATTCAGTGTCTCACTACGAGACTCGGGAACACAAGTCCTCCGCAGACTCCCTCTGATCCTTCCCAAAGCTCCAACTGGCATCCGTGTGGTGTGGATGCTTCCAGAACCTTCCTATGCATCTAGGAACCGACCGGATGCAGATTTCTTCGGGAGAAGTCTGTGTCCATGGGTTTTGGCTGCCAGCATTGCACGCCCTTGAGTGCTGAACCACACGAATGCTTCCGCACTTTGCCTTAAAGAACCAAACTGCCACAGACTTCGCAGGTTTGCTTCCTTTTCGCCGAGGCGCCCTTATCCAGAACCTAGTAAGCGGCTGTGCTCCGGGGTTGTTCGCTGGCTGGTTTTATTTGTTTGGGGCTCAGGGATTACTCCTAGCTCAGTGCTCAGGATCACTCCCGGCACAGCTCAGGGGACCACATGTGGCGCTAAAGGATCATATCCAGATTCACCACATGCAAGGTAAGCACCTCTCCAGCCCCGAGTGCTGTAGGACTTAGCTAGGATGAACACGGGGTTTTCCCAGAGTCTCCTAAGAATAACAACACTGCAATGGGTACATTTGTGTGCATAAGTAAATAGTTCTCTGGAGATCATTAGAGTACTTCTATCAGGAAAAACTCATGGACTAAGTGAAAGGGGATGTCGAAGGGGATAAAACAGCCTCGACATGTGTGACAAAGTACTAATACTCAGAGTCCCTGAAAAAAAATGCCCTTTGGGCTGGAGCGATAGATAACACAGCAAGTAGGGTGTTTGTCTTGCACGCGGCAGACCCGGGTTCAATCCCTGGCATCCCGTATGGGCTCCTGAGCACGGCCAGGAGTAATTCCTGAGTACAAAGCCAGAAGAAATCCTGAGCATTGCCGGGTATGATGCAAAAAAGAAAATATATATATGCTTCAATCATAATAAGACGACAAACAAGCCAGGGCTGGAGAAACGGGACAAGGGGAAGGCACTGGCATCCCAGAGATGCGGGCTGGACCCCGAGCACTGCCAGGGGCCACCCAGAGCACAGAGCATGGCTTAGCCACTGAGCACCACTGGATGCGGCCAAAGCACCAAGACAAACAAGACTAACAGACAGTGGTAGAGGGTAGCAGGCGAGTCCAGCGGCAGGAGGAAAACTGCTGAGTGCACGTGAGAAGGGGCTCGGTCTGGCACGCCGGGCAGCCGCCTCCCCGAGTCTGGGGCAGATACCACCCAGCAGCAGGGGGTGGGGCTGGCTGAGTCTCCGTCCTCCCTCTGCCTATGAGGCGCTCCTCCTCCTCCCTCCAGCACCCCAAGTTAAAACTGTCCCCGGGACATCACACTCTGCCACCTTGGACAGATGGCTTGGACACAACACACACACACACACACACACACACACACACACACACACACACACACCCTGCTCCCCAACACTCCAACCCCACCCTGCAGGTCTTGGCCCACCTGATCATTTCCTGGCGGCTCCCCTTGCCAGCTCAGCGGAGGGCACCCAGAGCCACAGGGACCCCCAGAGCGACAGCAAGCCCCGGGCCAGCACAGAGGGCCCTGGGGGCTGTGGCGGTGTTGGGACACGTGGCGGCAGTAGCCTTGCTCCACGTCGCTGTGACAGGTCTCGCCAGCAGGACAGGAGAGACAAGGGCCAGCTCAGGCCCAGCCACGGGGGACTGAGCCCAAGACAAGGCTGAAGGTCAAACAGGAATAAACCGCTGGGGAGGCCGCTGGACCGTCACAGCGCCCAGCCCTCCAGTCCTGCAGAATCTGGGCACAGAACAGACAGCCTCAGAGTTCCAGCAATTTCTTTCCTGGTTCCCACTAGCCCCTAGCCACTCCCCCATTTTTTTTTTGGCGGGAAGGGGTAGGGGAGCAGGGATCAACCACACCCCATAGGACTCGGGAGCTACTCCTGGCTTTGTGTTGGGTGCAGGGAGGGTCACCCGAAGCAGTGCTAGGGAACCACGCAGGGTCAGGGCTCAAACTGAGGCCAGCCACATGCAAGGTAAGTGCTTAAGCCCCCACCTGTCTCTCCCCCACACCCCAGCCATTTGTTCTAATGCTTCCAAAGCAGCACCCCAACACACACCCCCTTTCTGGCCAGAAACACAGGGCCCCTCAGTCAGAACACAGGGATCCAACGTGGCCTTGCAAATATGCTCTATTTTTAATAACACGGCATCAATTTGCAAACAGAATAATGATCTCTGTTACTTTTCAGGAGATTATGTTTAATACTCGTTGCCAGAGCAGAAGGAAGAACAGTTTAATTGAAAGAGCTGCTCTGAACCATATTTAACCTCCGATGTACTAAATGGAGTGTCTCGCAGCTAAGTTACGGGTTTTAATTTAAGGTAAACCATCCTTACACGTGTGCGGTGCCTGCGCCCCTCAGAACGGCCGCCTCGGGTTTATGAACGATTTTTCAATCACCTTCCCCCCCCCCCGCCCCCCGTGAACACTCAGGGACGTTCCACGAGCCATCTGAAAGGCGAGGCCTGGTGGCCGCGGGGCCCCGACCGCCGCAGGGCGGGACCCCCAGGCTGGGAGCAAGAGCGTGTCCCAGGGCCCTGTGGCTCTCGCGCGCGCGTGGGTCCCACCACTGCCCGCACTTGGCACCGAGTTTCCCACCAAGGGAAAAGTACGGAAAACTGTGCTGTTCCTGCAACCCACTGGCCGGGCTGATCCCAGGAAACGTCGGTGGGTGAAGTCCATGAACCCACAGCCACGGAAGGGCGGGGAGTGGAAAGGGAAGGACCGGGGGATGTCCTGAGCGCTGGTACCCATCAGGAGAGCATGTGCCCAGGCGTCAGCCAATGAGAAGGCTCCCCTTCTCTGATTGGTTCGGAGACGGCCACCCGCCCTCTCGCTGGCCAATGGCTGCAGTGGGTTTCCCGGGAAGGCGGGGACAGAGCTCCTCATTCACCGCTGGGGATGCTGGGGTTGGAGGCACCAGGTAAAACGCAGCCACCGGGAGGAGGGCCGCGCCCCGCCAAGCCGTCGAGTCAGACCCAAGCCAGCGCCTTCCGAATGGGGGTCACAAAGGACCCAAAAACTGTTCCCGGGAGGCATATTCATTCCAGTGGCTTCCTGATGAGGCTCCCCAGCTGACCTGTCTGCTGTTAAGCCTGGTTCTCTGACTTACCCCCAGTAATCGGTGCTACCTGACAGCCAATAAATTTGTCATCCACCGAAAACAGCCGGGTGTTGGCCCCGACAGCGTGCCGAGAGGGAAGCCTGGTGGAGCGGGTGGTCGGAGCGCCTGGTCTGAGCTCTGGGCGATGTCACGCTTGCAGCCAACAGGGGCTCCCCGACTTCTTACTTAGCCCCTCTGGCGCCCTGGACTGAGTGAGCACTAGAGGCGGAGCTCAGAGAGATTGTTGCTGTGTGAATCAGAGAATTGTGTGACATGGGGTGGTACGGCGCTACTCCCATCCCTGTGCTCATGGGGGCAGGCAGGGCCTGGAGCAGCACCCAGGGGCTCCCCCCTCCCCCACCACAAAGCCTGCACACCATCTCTGTGTCACCGCCCAGCCCTGGGGCCGCCTCTCAGACACACAGAGCACTCAGTGAGGTTTACCGATGAACACAGGGGCTGGGCAACTACGGAACCCGAAGCCCCAGGACAGAACGAGGCGGAGGAGGCTCTCGGGCGCCTGTCTGAATAAAGTCACACAGCAACCTCCCGGGCCCCAGGGACACAAGAGTTTAGCCGCGAGCCGGGCTGGGCCCCGCAGGGGCAGGAGGGACCCCAGTCCCCTTCCTGCAGCTCAGGACGAGGAGACCAAGCAGGAGGCGGAAAATACATGTGTCCCCAGGGGCACCGAGAAGCAGGAGGGCGGGGACCCGGGGTGGGCACACTAGGAGAGCTGGGACCAGGCACCCGGGCTGGGAGGCGGCGTCTGGAGGGCACTGAGGGTCGGCACGTGCAGTCGCTTTGCAGGAGGCAGCCCACGTCTGTCCACCTGTGGGAGTGGGCCCGGGCCCTCCTGTTCCGACACTGCACCCTCTCCAGATGGAGCCCAGCCCACAGACAACACGGCCGAGCCCTGAGAGACAGAGGCGGCCACCGCGCGCCCCCATCGCTCAGAGAGCGAGCGGCACGTGGACCAGAAGGCGGCTCCCGCCTTGGCTCCAAGGGATGGTCTCCCGGAACTAGCACGCGCCTTCCTCAGCCAGCCGGGCAGCGCCCTCGCTGCCGAGCTTTCCCAGGGACAGTGGCCTGTGGCCCTTTGGAAGACGTCTGAGGAAACCCGCAGTGACGTTTGCCTGGGACAGATGGGGCGGAAACGCTCCACAGATGACAAGCCCTCATTCAGTCTACGCCAGCCTAGGAGGTGGCTGCCCGGCTGAATGCCTGTTTTACAGATGAGAACACTGAGGCCTGGGAAATGAAATGGACCACCCAGGATTGTGTATGCATGGGGTTTGGACCCATTCTTCAAGTCTGGTAAGTCAGAGGCCTCAGCAATGGGCTGAACACAGGTTTTGCATGGGCGAGCCCCAGGTTGCATCCCCAGCATCATGTGGCCCACCCCCCCACACACACACTCACACACATTCACACACACTCACACACAGTCACACACTCACACACACAGTCACAGTCACACACTCACACACTCACACACAGTCACACACTCACACACACAGTCACACAGTCACACACAGTCACACACTCACACACACTCACACACTCACACACACTCACACACACAGTCACACACTCACACACACTCACACATTCACACACACACACTCACACACTCACACACACATTCACATACACACTCACACACTCACACACACATTCACATACACACTCACACACATTCACATATGCACACTCACACACACACTGATGCACCACTCACATACACATTCACGCACACACACTCACACACACACGCTGCAATAGTGCCCCCAGACTGGGGAAGACCTTGTAAATCTAGAACTAGCGATTGTGCCAGAATCTCCCCCAGCTGGGCCGCCTCTCAAGGAGGCAGAGAAGCTGGACTCTGGGGGTCGCCTGCGCTGCCCTTTCTGCCTCACTGTGAAGGTGGTGGATGTGGCCAGTCCTTCCATGGGCATCTGTCCGTCACAGCTGAAGGGCAGAGAACCCCCTGCCTTGCCTCTGCTGGACCAAGGGGACACAAAGCCCTGGGCCTCCCCGAAGCCCCCCACGCCCCTCAGTCTGCAGGCGCCTTCCTGGCAGGGGGGAACCTTCTAGGCTGTTCCAGGAGCCAGGAGCCCGTCCTTCCTTCCCACGTGCCCGTGGCAGGATCTGTCTCGGGTCGGGCACAGCCCTTCGGTCCAGCCTTCCTGTGCCAGCAAGTTCATCCGAGCCCAAACCATACATCCAGCAGGGAAGAACAAATTTAATAAAGAAAGAATAATTAATTACACCTGAAACTCCTCACTCGGGGGCACAATTAGCCTCTGGCACCTTTCGAATGAGTTGCCAGTGACTAATTGTGCCCTCAAGGAGGCCTCTGTAAGTACAATTAATTGTGTACAGCATCGAACCCACAAGTGCCGGGGAAGGCAAAGCCAGGCCCACAAAAAGAGCTGCTTCAAAATCAGGCCCTAATTTTTTGCAAGGAGCCCTGGGGCCGGCTCCCCAGCTGCATCTTTGATGTGGATTCGGGGCCCCCCACAAGGCTGACCCGAGTTCAGCCACGGCAGAGGTCCCCAGCGGGACGGGGGACAACCAAGGACTCCAGCCTGCAACTGCAACTCCAGACGATGGGAACAGAGAACCCAGAGCTCGCTGCAGACCACCCTCCCCTCTCTCTGCCCGACTTCCCAGTCAAGGTCACGTCCTGGAGCCAAGGACCCCTCAGGCCGCGTCTTGTCTTGGGGTCTGGTCTTCGCCTTCAGGGGTGCATCTGCCAGAGCCAGAGTGACAGAACAGTGGGTCAAGTGCTTGCCTTGCACGTGGCTGACCCAGTTTCGATCCCTGGCGTCCCATAGGGTCCCCAGAGCACCTCCAGGAGTGATTCCTGAGTGCAGAGCCAGGAGGAACCCCTGAGCATCGCCGGGTGTGACCCAAGAACATAGAGAAAGAGGAAGGGGAGGAGGAGGAGAGGGAAGAAGTGGAGGAGGAGGAGGGGGAGGAGGAGGAGAAGTACTCCTGCCCTGTGCACTCTGGGGCAGCCTGAAGGGAGCACTGGGGTGCAGAAGGGGGCGCTGCATCCACTCTGATATCGTCCTCCCTAATTCAGTGTCCAGTGGCAGCCCCGGGCCCTCAGAACCAATACTGGCTCCTCTGCTCTCCAGCAACGAATGAGCTCGAAGACCCCCATCCCCTCCCAAGCCTCACACTGCCCCACGCCCACCTCAACCCGCCACTCACCTCGGTCCTGTCCTCAAGCTTCCCTGCTGAGCGTGTCCCTCCATGCCGTGCACGCAGCTCCAGACCCAGACCCGTGCTCACACAGACTCCTGCACACGTGCTCGGGCACGCCTGACAAGCACACGCTTATACACATGTGTTTGTAAAGCTATGAGCTGGATACACGTGTGTCCCACAGATCCATACAAATGATCACACGTGCGCTCTTCATGTGCCAGACGAGTTCTCCTCTCATCAGTCTGATACTGTGTCAGCTTTCCAGGGGGGCGAGAGCGAGCACACTCAGAAGAACGTGGGCTTTGGATTTTGATCTTTATCCAACCTTGTGGCGTGGGGTATGATGCGCCCGGAAAACGGGCTTCCTCCGTCCCCCATATGAGGGCAGACAGCAGAAACCCCAGCGTTTTAAATAGACTACGTGAACTAGTCAATACTTGATTGTAAAACTGGCACTGGAGAGACGGCACCGGGGCAAGGCGCTTGAGTTGCATGTGGTTGACCCGAGTCCGATCCCCAGCACCACACGTGGTTCCCCCACAAGCAAGCACGAACTGGAGTAGCCCTGAGCACTGCTCAGTGTGGCCCAAAACTAAGAAGTAAAATGAAATAAATAGACACTGGAAGCAGGAAGTAGTTCGAGTTGTCGAGCAAGCGTCTCCCAGTGTGAGGCTTGGTGCTCCGCCCTCCACCCCAGCACCAGTGGGCGCAGTATCTGTGGAGGAAAAAATCACTGTATCACTGTATCACTGTCATCCCGTTGCTCATTGATTTGCTCGATCGGGCACCAGCAACGTCTCCATTGTGAGACTCGTTGTTACTGTGTTTGGCATATTGAATATGCCACGGGGAGCTTGCCAGGCTCGGCTGTGCGGGCAGGATACTCTCGGTAGCTTGCCGGGCTCTCCGAGAGGGGCAGAGGAATCGAACCTGGGTCGGCCGCGTGCAAGGCAAACGCCCTACCCGCTATGCTATCGCTCCAGTGGAGGGGAAAAGAAAGGAAAGAAATTAAATCTATTCTATGTTGTATGAGGCTGCCTACCTTTTTGCTGATGTGTTGGGGCAGGTTTAAGGAAGGCCAGAGTGCGCTAAGGAGTTTGATCATTTGGTGATATACCACAATAAAGCCAGTCAGGTCCACCTGTGACCTCTGTCCAGCAGGGTCCTTGCAAGAATGAGACAGAAGCTGTGGTCTGCCCATGTGGCGAGTTCACACAGCTCAGCCCGTCTCACCCGGGGGACTCCCAGGTCTCGGGATTTTTACCTGGGCATGGTTTCCCGTGAGGTAGGTCTGGTGTGTTCACAGCATCCAGGGTGAGTTCCTCGGGGCATAGCCCCATTTCCTGTCGAGGAAGATCCGGATGTACATAAATATCTCACACATACACAGGTGCACATATGAAGTAGACATGTACATCTGTACCGCCTATGTCTCTACACTTGCACATGTGTCTATCTGAAGACAGGCAGGGACCAGGAGGACTGGTTCATGGTAGGAAGCTTGCCGCAAGTCGGAGTGACGGGACAGGGAAGAGAGTTAGGACAGAGAAGGGGCCCCTATGGCAATGGTCGCTGGGAAGGATCACTCTGGACTAGAACTGAGTGCTGAGAGGAGGGAAAGGGACATGCACGATACGCTTTTAATACATGTACCGCAAACCTTAATGCCCCGAAGCAAGGGGGGCGGGGAGGGAGGAAGGAAAGGGAACAGGGGGAGAGAGAGACAGAGACAGAGACAGAGAGAAACTGCCATAAATGCATACTGGGGGTGGGAGGGCGGGGGTGGCAGGTGGGAAATTGGGGACATTGGTGATTGGTGGTGGGAATTGTACACTGGTGAAGGGACAGGTGTTGGAACATTGTATGATCAAAACCCAATCATGAACAGTGTAACTGTGCATCTCACTGTGGTTTAATAAATAAAAAAGACAGAAACAGGCTCACATATGCAACATGCCCACACATATATGTATACAAGTACATGCTCACATATGTATACAGTGCACACACAGTGCACACACAATGCACCAGGCAGTTGGATGCATGCTCTCACACAGATAATACATACATATATGTACATATGAAGACAGGTTCATATTTACATAATAAACTATATACACGTGCATAGGTGCACACATGTGCATGTTCTAACACAGTACATGCACACATACATGTGTGCAGACGGGGCATGTTCTCACACAGTGCATACGCAGGCTCATCTACACAAGTGAAGACAGGCACTTGCTCACATGGACAGTTTCTGTGCCCGTGTGTGAGGGTCGGTGGCGGCTGACACATGGGAGCGGCGCTGTGCGCTAGGGCCGCTCAGCAGGTGGAAGCACACGCGTTGCACACAGGCGGCCACGGTCTGAGCCCGTCACCGTGTTCTCCAGAGCTGGAACAGCCCCTAGCACTGCTGTCTGTTCCCAAAGGCCAGGAAAGAGAGAAATGTGCGCATCCAGATGCACAAGTGCAGACATGCATGTGCACACACAGACATACATGAAGGACAGAGGCAGGGCTCCATGAGCGGAGAGCTCGCACACAGGCGGGAGGCCCGCTTCCACCTCTGAGCACTGCTGGGCCCTGTACAGAGCTGGGGGAAGCTCCTGAAACCATCAAATAAGTAAAAATCACTACAGGTGCATGCACACAATTACACATGTGTGCATACATCTACACACAAAGATAGCATGATCATGCAAACACAACATATAATTACAGGCACATGAACACATGTATGTGTATATGTGTATATAAAGATAGGTGCATGGTCATACACATACAAATAAACATGGGTGCATACACATGAATAAACGTGTCTGCCTATAAAGACAGGTATGTGCATGCACAGCACATGTATATGTGTGTCTGCCTAGAAAAACAAGATTGTGCAAGCACAAACACATGCATACATGTGTGTACACATAAAAATAGATGCATATGCACACATACACATGTGTACATATGTACTTATAAGTAAAGGTGCATGTGCATGTATACATGTGTACATACAAATGCGGGTACATGTATACACATGTGTTTATATAAGCAAAGGTGTATGCACATATAGTGTATACATATATGTGTACACATAAATACAGATGTGTGCCCACATGTGCATGTATACATGTGTAGCACTGTAGCACTGTCATCCCGTTGCTCATTGATTTGCTGAAGCGGGCACCAGTCACGTCTCCATGGTGAGACTTGTTGTTACTGTGTTTGGCATATCGAATACGGCACGGGGAGCTTGCCAGGCTCTGCCATGTGGGCGGGATACTCTCGGTAGCTTGCCGGGCTCTCCGAGAGGGGCGGAGGAATCGAACCCGGGTCGGCCGCATGCAAGGCAAACACGCTACCCACTGTACTGTGGCTCCAGCCGTATACACGTGTGTAACTATAAATACAAGTGCATGCACACATATAGACATGTATACCTGTATGTCCATATAAAGATAGTGCATCCCGCATACACACGCATACGTGTGTGGATAGATAAAGGCAGGTGCACGGTTCTTGGCTTTCATGAGTCTGCTCAGGCTTCGAAGAAGCTCGCCGCCCCGGCCCCCCCCTGCCCCCGAGTGCTGCGCTGTGGCGGGGGGCCTGGCTGGACCCCGGCGAAACCAGTGAAGTCGCCGACTCGGGTCAGGAGACCCGAAGCCGATGGAAGACGGGCTCATGCTCGGAAGCCCGTGACTGCCGTGCCCGGGCTCGGCTCGGGAAGAACACCGAGGCGTGTCCAAGGGGAGGCGTGTGGGCACAGGGAAGGTGAGGGTACCGCCGCTGCCCGCGTGCAGAGACGGCGACTGCACGAGGAGGAGGGTCGCCCCGGCCGCCCAGAGACGCCAGGAGCCTGAGGGGACAGCGCCACACGCACCACAGCTGGGAGCTCCCGCGACGCAGAATGTGCCTAAGAATCAGAGACTCCTCCTGGGAGCAGCCGCCGCTGAAGGCGGACCCGGCCCGCAGCGGCTCCCGGCGGAGGAGGAACCGAGACTGTTCTGACACGGAGGAAGAGAGAAGGAACGGGCTGTGCAGGGAGCAAGGCGTCTCCTGCCCGTGCAGAGGGCATAGCAATGACCTTGCTGTCGGTCACTGAATTAAGCCAGACCGAAAACAAGGAAGGTGGGTGCCTGGTGACACATATAAATACACACACGCTCCATGCGGCTTGCAGTATGCTCGAACCCTCCCCCAAGGCCAGGCTGCAGTGCCACCTTGGCACCAAGGCCCTCCCAGCCCCCTCCACCTTCCCCAGCTCCCCCCCACCGCCTCTAGCCCCACTCCAGGGGGGACCCCTGACACCCTGCGTCCCCCAGCCCTGACGGTGCCCACCCACTGTGCTCGGGCGGAAGGAACGAAAGGCGCAGAGAGGGGGACAAGCTGGGTCCACGGGGAGTCCACATCGGGCTCACCTGGGGACCCGAGGCTGAGTCCCCCTGGGAGGGGACCCTCCCCATAGGAGTCGGGCACTGGAGCAGGGGTGCAGGGCTCACACACGTTCCACGAGCAGAGCAGAAAGTGGGGCACCCCCAGAACGCACCTCCCAGCGGAGAGATTCCCCCCCACTGTCCCCGGGCACCGTCCCCGGGGCTCCCCCCTCTGTCCCCGGGCACCGTCCACGGGGCTCCCTGGGTTCCCAGTGGGTGGGGAGCCGCAGGAGGCGGCGGGCGGGGCCTGGGCAGGCTACGCTGTGGGGGGCTCTATGTGCGTGTCTCCGGAGATCTGGGGAGCCCTTGTGGACCCTGGAGAAGGACTGGGAGAGCGAGGGGGTCTCTGGGCCGGCGGCAGGCCCTGGGCCAAGTCTCGGTCAGGTCCCGAGGGCACTGGCCTTCCTCCGGTTCTTCATTCTCCACCCAGTGGACCCTGGTTGTCCTTCCCCGCTCAGATGCCCCAGGAAGCTGGAGCTGAGAGGCCTTCGCCCTCCAGGTGCCGAGACCCTGGGGAGCGCCGAGGAGCTTCTGGAGGCAGGGGGGTTCCTGCGCCTCTCCCTCCCTGCCACGGCTGCTGGGACGGAGGAGCCTGACCTTCCCTCCCTGCCACGGCTGCCCGGCCTGCCCCGGGAGGCCCAGGGGAGCAGAGCCATGTTCTGCCCACTGCCTGCAGGCCGGCCATGAGGGAGAGAAGCCACAGCCTTACCAGCCCGGTGACCGGCCTTGGCGTTTCCCTCTGGCTGCGTGGAGCACCCCTCGGTGGGCATGAGTATTCCAGGCCCTGGGTTCTGGTTAAGCAGATTTGGTTCCTTGATTAGATTTCCTTCTTGAGGGTCTCCGCATCCATCCCGCTCTCCACTGTGCTGTGTGGGGGGTACCCCGGGTTACAACCACCCCGAAGCCCCTGGCAACTGAGCCCCGAGCAGAACCATCTGCCGAGGTTCTTGTTTGCAGCTTCGGGACACTGAGGCGGAGGCAGGGATCTTTCACGAATCCTGGGTCCCGGTGGGTTCAGGTGCGAGTCGGGGCCAGCCTGTTGCTGAAGGAAGGCTGCTTCTCCAACATGTACTGAGTGTGGCACACGTCTTGGAGATGAGGGGTCCTAGACAAGAGGCTCTGGGTACAGAGGTGGCTAAACCCACCTGGGGACTTCTCCCCAGGGAAGGGGTAGGGAGCGCAACCCCAACGCAAGGGGAACAGCACTGAAGGGGAGCTGGGAAATGATTCTCCTAGAGAAGAACACTCTGCAAAGGGTTCTGCAGGATGAATAGGAGTGTGTTGGGTGGAAAGCTAGGGAGAGTGGAGTTAAAGAGAAAAGGGGGCTGAGGGCAGTTAAAGGAGAAAGAGGAATCTGCACCTGTATGTTCGTTGCAGCACTGTTCACAATAGCCAAAATCTAGAAACAACCCGAGTGCCCTAGAACAGATGACTGATTAAAGAAACTTTGGTCCATCTACACAATGAAATACTATGCAGCTGTTAGGAGAGATGAAGTCATGGAATTTGTTTATAAATGGATAGACATGGAGAGTATCATGCTAAATGAAATGAGTCAGAAAGAGAGGGACAGACAGAAGGACTGCACTCATTTGTGGAGTATAAAATAACATCACATGAGGCTGACACCCAAGGACGGTAGATACAAGGGCCAGGGGGATTGCCCCATAGCTGGAAGCCTGCTTCATGAGCAGAAGGGAGAAGGCTGATAGAATAGAGAAGGGAGCACTAAGAAAATGATGGTTGGAGGAACCAGTCGGGATGGGAGATGCATGCTGAAAGTAGATAATGGACCAAACATGATGACCTCTCAGTGTCTGTGTTGCAAGCCATGATGCCCAAAAGTAGAGAGAGAGTATGGGGAATACTGTCTGCCATGGAGGCAGGGGGAGGGTGGGAAAGGGGGGGAGTATACCGCGGATATCAGTGGTGGGGAATGTGCACTGGTGGAGGGATGGGTGTTTGATCATTGTGAGACTGTAACCCAAACATGAAAGCTAGTAACTATCTCACAGTGATACAATGAAATTAAAAAACAAAAGGAGGAAGAGGAAACAGCCATCCTGACACACCGGCTGTCCTGGGGGGAGCCAGAGAGTGAGGGGGAGGGGGCTGAGGCCTGGCGCCACCCCCCACCCCGAGCACATGTGGGACGTGAGCAGGTGCTGTGCGGTGACGGTCCCTTCCCACGTTAAGCCCGACTCCCTCTCTCCTGCCTCCATTCACTGCCAAACCCTCTCGGCCACCCGAGAGCCCCGGGGGGGGGCATCACACACGGCGGGGCACCCCGAGAGGCCTGGGCCCCCCTGCACTGAGCCCCTCTCGGGACTCTGCCTCTGAGCACGCGCCTCAGCCCCGCCTTCTAGCCCCCCAGGCCCCTCCACAGCGCCCCGCCCCCACCCGGGGCCGTTTGCGGGCCGGCCTGGGCGCAGACTGCACAGCCCCCAGCATCTCTGAGCCCCCGCGGACAAACGAGGTCACGTGGGGCCGTGGGGCTGCCTCAGCTGGGGGCAGTCTGGCGCCCAGAATCTCCGACTGTGAGTCTGACTCCCAGCCTGCCTGGCAGAGGCCGGGCCTTGGGGGGGCGGCCGTAGGTGGTGACGGAGCCACGTTCTCGCGGGGGGACCAGAGCTGCGATTGCTCGCCTGTCTGTGAGCACTGTGGCCCGAGATGCTTCCCCCGGAGGCCAGAGCCACAGGCTTTGGCTTCTGTAAAATGTGTTTCTGACTTGGGGCCCACTCTCCGAGGTGCTCCGGGGTCACTCCTGGAGGTGCGGTCAGGACCCTGCGTAGAGCCGAGGACTGAACCTGGGTCGGCGTGTGCAAGGCAGGAGCCTCGGCTCCGCCTCTTGGTTGGGGTGGCGAGTCCTGGGTTTCCAGTGCCCGCTCCCTGGCATCGCCCCATCTGCAGGCCAGAATAAGCTTCTCCCGTTTCACAGAAACGGCCTCCATCTCCCAATGCACCGTTCAAGGGTCTTGGCAGGGGGGCCGGAGCAATGGGACAGCGGGGAGGGCATTTGCCTTGTACACGGCCAACCCGGGTTCGATCCCGGCATCTCATACGGCCCCTCCCATATGGAGCACTGCCAGGAGTGATTCCTGAGTGCAGAGGCAGGAGTAGCCCCTGAGCACCAACAAAACACATGACCCGAAAGGAAAAAAATCTTGGCACGAGTGTGAGTTAAAGCCTCTCAGCAAAAACCATCCGACCTGGCGAACGGTTCTCCGGATTCCGGGGGGGCCTCAACCCCGCGGACGCTGTCGGGCTCAGCCATTTAGAACACGTGTTGTTATAGGAGGCGCCATGCAAGTGTCCAGACCTCGTGGGTTTCAGAAAGTACGTCTCCAGACAGTGGTATACTATGCAGCCCAGATGAGAAATAAATGATACAAATGTGCCAGTCTCTGACCGTCAGTGTTTCTAGACACACAAGGGGAGGAAGAAGACGTGGGAGGAAGAAGGTTAGCAGTCGTGATGGATTCGCCTGGTTTATTTCCATTTCTCTTTTTTTTTCCATCTGAAATATTGACGTTGAACAGGTATTTATCTTCTAAAAGGGGAAAACAGTCATTTTAACTTGAAAAAAGAAAAAGAAAAATGGTATAAGCCACAAGACACACAACTTAACCCTAAAAATAGGTTCAGGCGGGAGGAGCAATAGTACAGTGGGGAAGGTGTTGGCCTTGCGTGTGACCGACCTGGGTCAGATGCCCAGAACCCCAGCTGGTCCCCGAGTGTCACCGGGAGTGATGCCTGAGTACAGAGCCAGGAGGTAGCTCTGAGGACCGCCAGGTAGGGCCCCAAAACAAAACCAAAGTTAGCTCAAAAGACTGAAGAATGAGTCTGCCTTTGGGCCCGTGTGCCACTGATGGAATCAGACCTAAGAACTAATCTGGAACACGCTGGGGAGACGAGCTCAGTGGGTAGAGCTGCTGCAGAGCCAGCCAGAGACCCGGGTTCGATAACTGTATTATCCCCTAGCAGCACCAGGCATGGCCCAGAAACTGAAACAAGAATGGAAGTGGCCTGAGCGATAGCACAGCGGGGCAGGGGGGCGGGGCAGGGTGCCAGCCTTGCACGCGCTGGTCTGGACCTGATCCCAGGAACCACACTTGGTCCCCCAAGTCCCTCCAGGAGAGATCCCTGAGTGCAGACCCAGGAGTAAGCCCTGAGCACTGCCAGTTGTGGCCCCCCCCAAAAAATTTAAAAAAAAAATCTTTAATGGGATAAAAATGTTCATTGCAGCAGGATTAATATCAATGCAATTGCCAGAATCTTCTATGGTAACCAAAGGAATAATGTGTCTCTTGATGGGATATCATATCCCATGTTACAGAATTTTGAAGAATTTGTGTTAACATGAAAAATATGCTTATGTCATAATAAGAAATGAAACACAGGATAAAAATAGCCCAAGTTGCCCTAAGAATGGAGAACTATGGAGAAAAAGCAAAATCGACTTAATGGAGTCGATCAGATTCCCGGCTCTGGGAAACAGCCCTCCTGCTCGGAGTTCCCTCTGCCCGAGCGAGGGTGCGGGGCCTGGAATGTCCCACGTGTCTCCGTGGGCCCCTGGCTCTGTTGTTTGCTCCTCCCCAGGTACAGTGTGGGCGGGGCCGCGTGCTGGGGACGGGAACAGGTTTCCCCTCAAGCTCTGCTGCCAAAGTTATCAGTGAATCATAGAAAATGCATCTTCAAGGCACTTGGGAAGCACCCGGTCTCCCAAACCGTCTTGACGAGGATAGAAGCTTCCAGATCTGCACTCAGGCACGCACCCCCGTGGAGTTCAATGTGGGGTGGCGGTCAGGCAGTCCCCCAGGACAGGCTCTCATGACCGTCCACCGCCCCTCACCTGCCGGCTCCAGCTCTGTCCTCAGCACCGTCTCTCTGGGGAACATTCTGGAAAGGTTTGTGGGCAGCTGCCCTTCGTGTTAACCCTCCTTCAAGCGCCACTTCCCGAAGTTTGCACTGGAAAAGGACGACAGTGACGATGCTTTTACGTCACTCTTTTGTTTCATGCCGGTGGCCTCGCTCAGCAGCGCCGGGGGCCAGGCCCTCCTGGCCAGCCTGGGCCGAGTGTGCAGGACGGGCCAGCGCGTGGGCCCAGGTGTGGCCCCATTACGTGGCTGTCTTTGGGCCTGGCAGCACCGGGAAGGGACTGGCGGGCGGGGGTGTCCGTGAGGGGCCGGGTCAGGCCCAGCCTCCTCCATTTGCAAGGCTGTCCCCACCCTGCAGTCTCCAGCCCCTTCCTTCCCGCGCTTGTGTGTGTGTGTGTGCGTGTGCGTGTATGTGCATGTGTATGCACATGTGTGTGCATGTGCGTGGATGTGTGCACATGTGTACATATGTGTGCACGTGCATGTCTGTGTGCATGTGTGCGTGCATGCGTGTGTGCACGTGTGTGCACGTGTGTACAGGTGTGCATGCGTGCGTGTGCATGTATGTGCATGTGTGCACACGTGTGTGCATATGTGCATGCATCCGTGTGTGTGCACATGTGTGTGCATGTGTGCATGTATGCGCACATGTGTGTGTGTGGTGGTGGTCACCAGCACTGAGACTCACACACTCAGCCGTGCTGCTCCCACGTGAGTCAGACGCCACACACTAAAGATCGTGGCCGAGAGGAGAGCCGGGCCCAGAGTCCAGCCTTGAGCAGGGCCAGCTCCCCGGTGCCCACTGCGGCCTCCGTCCGGCAGGAGAACGTCTCTGTGTGTCTAGACCAGCGTTTCTCGGCCTTCCCCAGCCACGGCCCTGCCACCTGCTCACCCTGCGGTCTCCTCGGTCTAGTGCTTGTCCCTCAGTTTCATGCCAGGGTCTCCCATGGACGCGGTTCCCACCCGGGCTCCCCTGCTGAGAACCTCTAGTCTGGACACAGCTGCGTCCCCCCAACCTTTCCTTAAGCACTGGGGTTTACAAAGGTGTTTCTGATGCTTTTGTCACACGCATGCAATATTCCAACCCAACTTGAGATCATGGCTGTGTGTGCCCTGACACACTCGTGAGCACTGGAGTTAGTGTGACAGTGATGGTCAGAAATGACCGCTCTGGACAAGAACTGGGCGCTGAAGGAAGGTAAAGGGAGATACGTGATAGCCTTTCAGCATTGCAAACCATATGCCCAAAAGGAGAGGGGGGACAGGGAGAGGAGGAGGGAGAGAGAGAGAGGGAGAGAGAGAGAGAGGGAGAGGGAGAAGGGAGAGAGAGGGAGGGAGAGAAGGAGGGAGGGAGGGAGAGAGGGAGGGAGAGAAAGAGAGAGAGAGGGAGGGAGAGAGGGAGGGAGAGAGGGAGGGAGGGAGGGAGAGAGGGAGGGAGAGAAAGAGAGAGAGAGGGAGAGAGGGAGAGAAGGAGGGAGGGAGGGAGGGAGAGAGAGAGGAGAGAGGAAGAGAGAGGCAGGGAAAGAGGGAGAGGACGGACGGGAGGGAGGGAGCGCGTTCTGGTGCCTCTCCTTCGGCGGGGGGCGGATCTGGACAGTGCTCCCAGGTGCTCAGAGCCTGGTTCTGGCCCAGGATGCCCCCGGCAGTGCTTGGGGAATGGTGTGTGGTGCCAGGGATGGGACGGGCACTGGCGGCATGTGAGGCGCCTCGGCCCTGGGGTCAGCTCTGCAACCCTCCGTCATCCCTCCCTCTTTCCAGGGCCATCTGGGGGTTTGTTGAATCGAGGCTTTAAGCACAGGTGGCAGAAGCTCCCTCCGGAAATGGAAACTCCGGGCCGGCTGAGCCTCGCGGGAAATGAGGGGGACCACGCCCTCCTCCGAGAGGCCAGTGGACGCCCCCCACCCCCACCCCAATCCTGAACCTCCCCAGATGCTGCCAGCCAGGCCCTGAGCCGCTCCCCGCGCTGGGAGCAGGGCGGCTGAGCGTCGCTTTCTCTGGCTCGGTGGCGACCCCTCCCCGGAGCTGCCGCTCGCTCAGGGTGTCCTGGCCGGGCGCGGGTGGCGGGTGGCCATCCCTGCTGGCAGCAGCGGCACAGCACGGAGTTTTATCACGAAGACCGAGGCGGCCCTTGGACGGGGGCATTCTGTGCCTCCACATCAAAGATCGCTCCAGAAAGAAGCCCTCGGGTGTGAGTGGCAGCTGGAGAAAACCTCGCCCTGTTGTTCCTGCCCTCCACTGTGGGGCCATTGTCTCCCGGGCCCCGCTGCCAACTCCTCCATAATACAGTAAAAAATCAAAGCCTTAAGTAATAGGAGGTTATTTGCAAATGGCATTCTTTTCCTCTCTTCTTTAATAGAGCGGTTCCTTGTTAATAACTGAAATTTATTGAGAACTCTTTGGAGAGGCCTCATGAGTAGGCAGACGCCGGGCCGTCTGTTCCCAGCCACCAGTGGGGCCCGGATGAAAGCCGGAACACGGCTCCGTCGGCCACTCGCGCGCCCCCGAGGAGCCCCTTTGTGAAATGGGGTCCGGCCTGCTCCCCGGAGCGCCTGTGTGCAGAGTTCAAAGTCTCGCGGTGCTGCAGCCAGGCCCCGAGGACTCGGCTCTGACCCCCGAGGGCCACTGGACTGCGGGGACTTGGCGGGGAGCGGCGTGCAGATGTGGGGGTGACAGGGGTCCCCAAAGTCTGGAAAGTCACCCCGTGACTCCATGACCGTTCGAGACTATAGGAAAGAGCCACTCACTCAGGGCCATACCCTATCCCTGTCGGTCATGGAAAATGAAGTGAGGGGCCGGAGCAATAGCTCAGCGAGGAGGGCGTTTGCCTTGCATGCAGAAAACCTGGGTTCGATTCCCAGCATCCTATATGGTCCCCCAAGCATCGCCAGGAGTAATTCCTGAGTGCAGAGCCAGGAGGAACGAATGCACACACCTGAGCATTGCCGGGTGTGACCCAAAAAGCAAGCAAGCAAGCTAGCAAGCAAGCGAGAAAGAAAGAAAGAAAGAAAGGAAAGAAAGAAAGAAAGAAAAGAAAGAAAGAAAGAAAGAAAGAAAGAAAGAAAGAAAGAAAGAAGGAAGGAAGGAAGGAAGGAAGGAAGGAAGGAAGGAAGGAAGGAAGGAAGGAAGGAAGGAAGGAAAGAAAGAAAGAAAGAAAGAAAGAAAGAAAGAAAGAAAGAAAGAAAGAAAGAAAGAAAGAAAGAAAGAAAGAAAGAAAGAAAGAAAGAAAGAAAGAAAGAAAGAAAAAGAAAGAGAGAAAGGAAGGGAGAAAGGAAGAAAGGAAGAGAGAAAGGAAGAGAGAAAGAGAGAAAGGAAGAGAGAAAGGAAGAGAGAAAGGAAGAAAGAAAGAAAGAAAGAAAGAAAGAAAGAAAGAAAGAAAGAAAGAAAGAAAGAAAGAAAGAAAGAAAGAAAGGGAGAAAGAAAGAGAGGAAGAAAGGAAGGAAGGAAGGAAGGAAGGAAGGAAGGAAGGAAGGAAGGAAGGAAGGAAGGAAGGAAGGAAGGAAGGAAGAAGGAAAGAAAGGAGGAAAGAAAAGAAAAATAGCACAGTGGGTAGGGCGTATGCCTTGCATGCAGCCGACCCGGGTTCGATTCCTCTGTCCCTCTCGGAGAGCCCGGCAAGCTACCAAGAGTATCCTGCCTACATGGCAAAGCCTGGCAAGCTCCCTGTGGCATATTCGATACGCAAACACAGTAACAACAAATCTCACAATGGAGACATTACTGGTGCCCGCTCGAGCAAATCGATGAGCAACGGGACAACAGTGCAGTGCTACAGTGAAGTCAGCCACACTCGGGAAACACACGCACACACAACGGGCCGCAGCGGCAGAGCTGAGAGGGCTTATTTAGGGAAACGGGGGCCGGGCACAGGCCCTGCAGGCGAGGGCACCACGTTTGACTCCCACGAGGTCCCCGGGGCCATGAAAGCCACCGAGGTGCAGGGGTGCGAGGCCAGGCGGGGGCCCTCCCGGGACATGGCACGGGTGGGAGCGAGAGCGGGAAGGAGGCCCCCCGAGAAACCCCAGAGAATGGCATCAGCACCGCGGCACTCTACCCCGGTGCTGGGAAAGGCAAGGCGGAGGGGCCAGACCTCGGGGAGAGGCGCAGAGTCCCCCGGGGAAGCCCGAGGGGGAGCACGCGTGGTGGCAGCTGTGGCGTGGACAGACCGTCCGCCGCGGTTCCACCAGGGCCGAGAGCAAAGCAGGGAGAGTGGGGAGGGGCGGCGCCTGCTCGACCTTCTTCCTTCCTTCCTTCCTTCCTTCCTTCCTTCCTTCCTTCCTTCCTTCCTTCCTTCCTTTCTTTCTTTCTTTCTTTCTTTCTTTCTTTCTTTCTTTCTTTCTTTCTTCCTTCCTTTCTTCCTTTCTTCCTTCCTTTCTTTCTTTCTGGGATGGCACACTCAGCAATGCTCAGGGCTGACTCCTGCCCCTGTGCTCAGAGCTCAGGGGACCCTACGGGGTGCTGGGGATCGAACCGGGGTCGGCTGCATGCAAGGCGAGTGCCTTCCCCGCTGTCCTAGCTCTCCAGCTCCCCGGTGTTTCCGGAACTCGGTGGAGTACGGGAGACCTTGGGCATCGCGGGCCTCAAAGCAGGGAGAGTCCGGGTGCGGTTCACCCCTCCATATAGACGAAAGGGGCCGGGCAGAGGGCTGGGGCGGCCGGAGCACCCGATTTGCGAGCAGGAGCCTGGAGTTCCGTCTCTGGCTTCCCCTGAACCCCCGCATGGCCAGGAGGAGTCCACAAGCTAAAAAGTAACAAAAACACAAGAAGGGTCGTGGGAGTGTGATGTGGGGGAAGAGGCAGCCCCCCCACACTGCTTCCGGCAAGGGGAAGGAGGCAGGAGGTAAGCACAGCGGCCACCAGCTGGACCCCAGGGGACGCCAGGGGTGGGGACGGTGAACATTGGGGTGGTCCACCCGGCTCAGTGAGCAGGCGGGCGGGGTGTGCCGTGGCTTGAGGGGGGGAGGGGGCATGGCAAGCGTCTCCTGCACTGAAAAAAAGGAAGCTAAGGAGATGCCAAGGGGTCGGGTCGACACCCACTCTGCAGGGCTCTGGGCTTGCTGTTTAGATCAGGCTCGGGCCGGAGTCTCCTAGCAACTAGCACAGAACGCGAAAGCCCCCGGCAGGGCACTGCGAGGTCCCGGAGGCAAAGGCTAGAGAGAAGGACGCGTCCGCCGGGAGCCACGGGGACGGTGACACACGGTGACACACCGAGCAAGGCTGTTCGTCCCCGAAAGAGGCAAATGCAAACTGGGCCAAGGACTGCCGTGAGTCTAGGGGCCAGAGAGATGGTGCAGTGGGTAGGGTGCTTGCCTCACACACAGCCCGCCTCGGTTTGACCTCCGGGTCCCCGTGTGGCCCCCCTGAGCCCATCGGGAATGATCTCCAAATGAAGAGCCAGGAGTCAGCCCTGAGCACCGCCAGGTGTGGCCCCAAAACCAAACCAAAGAGAAGAAAGACAAAAACTTTAAAAGAGCTACAGCGCTTTTCAGTCAGTTCAGACTTAAAAATACAGTGCTCGGGGCTGGAGCAATAGCACAGCGGGGAGGGCGTTTGCTTTGCATGCGGCAAACCCGGATTCGATCCCCAGCATCCTATATGGTTCCCTGAGCACTGCCAGGAGTAATTCCTGAGTGCAGAGCCAGGAGCAACCCCTGTGCATCGCCGGGTGTGACCCAAAAAGGAAAAAATAAATAAATAAATAAATGTTTTTCCAAGAGCAACCCAAACAGACGACCTCTCAGACGTGGGGCGTGGCTTGTGGATGGCGCCTGCCCGACACATGTGAGCCCTTGACCCCTGACCCCGCTCATATCACCGAGTGTGACCCCTCAGCACCCTGAGACTCCGGGCCTGCACCGTGGGTGGCCACACACTGCAGTCCAGTCCAGCACAGAGGGTCTCCGCAGCCCTGCGGGGCAGGGCTCAGCCCTGGGTCTGGGTGACTTGGACCAGGACAGAGAGGGGGCCGGGCCGTGCGTGGTTCCGGGGTCCGGTGCGGACTGGTTCCCTGGCTCCTTCCCCCGGGCAAGGGCCCAGGGAGGGTGTGACCATCCACAACCGTCGTGTGAAGAGAAGCCCAGCCCAGCCTGGTGCCCCTCGACCCCCCCCCCCCCGCCCCTGACTCCCCACCACGCCCTGCTCGCGTGTGCCCCAGGGCACGGGCACCCCCGGCCACGCCCACAAGCACAGCCCAAAAATCAGCTGGGGGCCTGCGGGAACTCCTGGGGGTTGCTCCCATGGAGGGGACCCCCAGAAACTGTGGGGGGTCAGGCCCATGCCTCGTTCTTCTTCTTGACAGTGTCAGGTGTAAATGAAGCACTTATACTTGACGTGCTTGAAGGATTCACGCCGAGGCTGCGTCTAAGCGGCAAGGCGGGGGAAGCCGGGTTCGGATTCTGACCTGGAGCAGAAGTGACACTTCCTGGGCACCAACACCCTGCCCAGAAGTCCAGCAGAGTCAGAGTGCCATGGACAGTGGTGTGCCAAGTGCCCCAGGTGCCCGCTGTCCTGCCAGTTTGCCAGGGAAAAGCCAAGCTGGGGACCACACATCAGGCTTGCTGGCTTTCTCTCTTTCTTTCTCTTTCTTTAACTCTTTCTTTCTTTCCTTTCTTCCTTTCTTCCTTCCTTCCTTCCTTCCTTCCTTCCTTT
Organism: Sorex araneus; assembly: GCF_027595985.1. Taxonomy (NCBI): domain Eukaryota; kingdom Metazoa; phylum Chordata; class Mammalia; order Eulipotyphla; family Soricidae; genus Sorex; species Sorex araneus. Next base: position 4,356,618 of record NC_073312.1, read on the forward strand.
CCTTTCTTTCTTTCTTTCTTTCTTTTCTTCTTTCTTTCTTTCTTTCTTTCTTTCTTTCTTTCTTTTCTTTATCTCTTTCTTCCTTCCTTCCTTTCCTTCTTCCTTTCCTTCTTCCTTTCCTTCTTTCTTTCTTTCTTTCTTTCTTTCTTTCTTTCTTTCTTTCTTTCTTTCTTTCTTTCTTTCTTTCTTTCTTTTCTTTCTTTATCTCTTTCTTCCTTCCTTCCTTCCTTCCTTTCTTTTTTCTTTTTTCCTTCCTCCTTCTTTCTTCCTTCCTTCCTTCCTCCTTCCTTCCTTCCTTCCTTCCTTCCTTCCTTCCTTCCTTCCTTCCTTCCTTCCTTCCTTCCATTTGTTTGTTTTTCTGCTTGTTTCTGGGTCACACCCTGCGATGCTCAGGGCTTACTCCTGCCCCTGCACTCAGGAATCAATCCTGGTGGGCTCAGGGGACCATGTGGGATTCCGGGGATCGAACCCAGATCAGCTACGTGCAAGGTGAACGCCCTCCCCACTGCACTATCACTCAGGACCCTCCTGTTTTCACTTTTTCCTTCCCCAATTCCCCTCCCAAATTGAGGAGACGGCCTTGAGGGAGGTGCGGGTGCCCTGGTGGGGGTCCCACACATGCTCACAGGGGGTCCCCGCCTTTCACTCTGGTGCCTGCACACCCCTGGCTGTGTGGGGTTCGGGAACCGTCAAGGTGCAGGAACCGGAGGGCAGAGCTGCCGGGACTGTGCCGCCGGCGCGGGCAGCTCCAGATCCAATCACAGCGTCACGGGTGCCAGGCTCCTGCCACGGGGCCCTCTCCCGTCCTCAGCACTGACGGTCAGCGGTCCCCTTCTCGCGGTCAGTCTGCAGTGTGGCCTGACCTGCTTGGGCCTCCGCAGAGCGAGGTGGGCAGAGGGGAGGTGGCTGGTTCCGGGGGAGAGAGAGCCAGGAGCAGAGGCGGACAGTCCACCCACAAGCCAGGGCGCCCGCTGACCGCCCAGGAAGCGGGAGACAGGCCCGACGTGGCCGGCTGGCCCTCTCGCCATCTCCAGCAAGGAGCCTCCTGCTGTCCTCGGCCCTGGGCCACCGCCGCCTGTCACCCGGCCCGCCCCCTCCTGGCAGGTTAGGCTGTGGGGCCGCTGGAACGGTCAGCTGGGAAGTGACCATAACAGTGGCCACTTCCTGAGCCACACTGAGGACCAGGGACAGAAACTGGGTTGGATGGAACCAGGGCCGGAACCAGGCCAGAATCAGTCGAAACCAGACTCAGAAGCAGGGGGTCCCCGGCCGCGGCAGTTGGGCCGGCGGGCTGCAGGGGAGAAGCAGGCGAGCTGAGCGCTCAGGTGCCACAGCTGGAGGCGCCGGTGTCCCCAGGACCCCAGAGCACCTCTGGGGTGCAGGGACTTTCTTTTTTTTCTCTTTTAATTTTTTTTTTTTTGCTTTTTTTTTGGGTCACACCTGGCAATGCACAGGGGTCACTCCTGGCTCTGCACTCAGGAATTACTCCTGGCGGTGCTCGGGGGACCATATGGGATGCTGGGAATCGAACCCGGGTCAGTCACGTGCAAGGCAAACGCCCTCCCTGCTGTGCTATTGCTCCAGCCCCTCTTTTTTAATTTTTTTTTTTTTTTTGCTTTTTGGGTCACACCCAGCGATGCTCAGGGGTTACTCCTGGCGGTGCTTGGGGGACCATATGGGATGCCGGGGATCGAACCCAGGTCGGCCGCATGCAAGGCAAACGCCCTACCTGCTGTGCTATCGCTCCGGCCTCCTCTCTTTTTTAATTTTTTAGCAGCTTTCAATTTTCTTAGATATATATTTTTTTAATTTTAATAAATCATCATGAGATACATTTACAGACTTACAAACTTTTGTGACTGCATTTCAGTCAAACAACGTTCACATACCCAGTGCCCGTTCCCCACCCCCAGTGTCCCCAGTATCCCTCCCCCACCCCCAGCCCTTCCCACCCCCTGCCTGTGGCAGGCGCCTCCCTCTTTCTCTCTCCTTCTGGGTGTGATGGTTTGCAACACAGGTACTAGGCGGCCACCACGGTTCAGCACGCAATCCCGAGCATCCTCCAGCCGTCACTGACTAGGTGGTCCTCTCTCCATCCCAGCTGCCTTTTCCCCCCACAGGAGGTGGGCTTCCAAGCCTGGGGGATCCTCCTGACCCTTATTTCCACTGTCCTCAGGCGTTAGTCTCCTATTATGTTACTTCTTATTCCGCAAATGAGTGCAGTCAGGGAGTTTCTTCGGAGGGAGCAGATGGGGCCCAGGGGGCAGGTGGGGGTGCGCTCTACTTCCTGGGTGGTCTGAGGAGCCTCCTGGCCGAGGACGAGGACGGACCTGACAGCGCTGCAGAACAGGAAGTCCAGCGGCCACCAGAGCAGGGACCGACCGGCTCCAGCCCCATCCCGCCCCCGGCCTCACCTCCCCTGAGCTCCCAGGCGCGCCCGGGCACAGGTGCCAGCCGTCCGCGTGTGGGAATGGGGCCCCCTCGGGGAAGGAAGGGGGCGGGCGTGGGTCTCGGGGGACCTGGACTCACGGAGACCCTCGTCTCCCCCGCAGTCAACACCAGAGGCAGCTCAGACGGGGCGCCAGCGACCTAGCGAGCCCGGTCCCCTAGCCGGAAGGTGAGCGTGGCTCTCAGCGGGACAGACGGTCCCAAGGGCGGAGCAGTGCCGGGGAGCCCACCAGGGCCGACCGCACGCAAGGGCGAGTGCCTGAGCCCCGGGGCGCGAGCTTTACGTGCAGGAGGCCCCGTTCCATCCACAAAGCCACACGGTCCCCAAGCAGGGCTGGGAGCGACCCCCTGAGCACTGAGCCCGGAGCAACCCCTTAGTAATTCTGGACGTGGCCTCAAAACTGAAAATAATCATAATGAAAACAGTAAGAATTTCAAGCAGGACCAAAGAGCTAGAGGGACACTTGCCTTGCGTGTGGCTGACCCAGGTTCCATCCCCACATCCCGAATGGTCCCCCTGAACCCTGCCAGGAGTAGTTCCTAGTGCGGAGCCAGGAGTAATACCTGAGCACTGCAGGTGTGGCAAAAAAAAAGGAAGCGAGGGGAGGGGAGGGGAGGGGGAGGGAGGGGAGAAAAGGGGAAGGGAGGGGAGGAGAGGGGAGGGGAGGGGAGAGAAGGGGAAGGGAGGGGAGGAGAGGGGAGGGGAGGGGAGGGGGGAGAAGGGGAAGGGAGGGGAGGAGAGGGGAGGGGAGGGGAGGGGAGGGGAAGGGAGGGGAGGGAATTCCAAGACAGCCTGTATCACTGAACAAGCCCAGCGTCCCCCACACTGCAGGCAGCAGCGCCCGGCAGGGCCCCGCAGCCTCCCCAGGTCCCGGCCCTGAACCCCGCAGCTCAGGGCGGCTGTTTACAACCCCGGCTTGAAAGGATCCCATTAGCCATTTCTCTCCAGCCGGCACAAGTTGCAACAAATGCTTTGCTTCCTAGCCCGAGACCTCAAGCCTCCACCTGGTGAGAAATGAGTCGCTCTCCCCTTGCCAAAGACCCGCGTCCAAACCCAATAGCTTGGAGCCCACACGTGGAGAATCACAATGGCCCGGACAGTGGCCCTGCTCACTGGGACGCCACCGGCCCGCGGCTGCCCAGGGCTCCCGCCTCCCCCCCCCCAGCCCTGCCTGGAGCCCTCCCCGGGTAGGTGAGGCCAAGAGTGATACGGCTTTCTCCCCCTCTCCTTCCCACAGGCCCCAGGGAACCGCCCACCTTCCCAGAGAAAGACCCCCAATGCTGAAGTTCCGGGACCCCCCGGGCCCAGCCACAAGCTCCAGAGAGAAGCCAGGGGCGGCCTCAGGCCCGCTGAGAAATGCCTCGGGCTCACGTGAGCACTGCTCCCGGCTCTGCAGACACCGGGCGAAACGACCTCCAAGGGTCTGTGACTCTGGGGGCCGGGGGTGGGGGAGAGGCGCAGCTTCCCACCCTGGGGTGGGGTCTGCTTGGGCGTGTTCTTCTGTAAAAGAGAATAAAAGGGGACTTTCTTGAAAAACAGACAAATTCAAGTACAGATTTTTTTGGGGGCGGGGAGGGGGTGCACACACCAGCAGTGCTCAGGACTTAACTCCTGAGTCTGTGCTCAGGGATCACGTCTGGCCAGTGCCAGGATGGAACCCGGGTCAGCCACGTAAGAAAAGACTGAATCGCCAGCACAGAGACCCCCGGGGACCCTCGGGAGGCAGCTCCCCCCAGATGGCACCAGGCAGCTGACTCGGACCTGCCACCAGTGCTCCAGCGTTTCCCTCCGTGGCCGAGCCCTTGGCTCCACGCGTGTGCCCCTCAAAACACGCAGGCTGCTCTCCCGTCTCCATCTCCCCGTGTCTTTCCCCAGGTGTCCCAGTCCCCATGGGAACTGGGTCACGTGGGACTTGAGTCATGGTAGCTAACTGCGCGTCATGGCCTGCCAGAAATCCTCGGCAAGGGTGGGGTTGAAGCAGGACCACGCAGAGGGGGCCCCCCGAGCGGCCAGGGGGGGGGGACTCGGATCTGGGCTACCTCCGTGGGACGCGGGAGCACAGGCGGAGAGCTCTGGGTGTCCACTCCGTGCCCGGCCTGGGGGCCTGTCTCCTGGGGCCGGCTGGCCTGCCCCCACCCGGGTGAAGACAGTGATCGTGGGGGCCCAAAGCCCACCCCGAAGCCTGGGTCTGCCCTGCTGGTCCCGGGACTGTCCCCCCCGATATACCACGTGGGAGCCCGGCGCTAACAGAAGGTGCTGACCGTGGTGTGCAGGGGTGGAGGCTAAGGGGGCAGGTGGCAGGGCACACGGTCAGGTGGGGACTTGGTGTGACGCGCCCCGGAGCTCACAGTCGCCCTGGGTTCACCACCCACCTGGCATTGCCCGCGGGGGCGGCGGTGGTGGTCCGCCCAGCCGAGTCTGCTGCCAGAGGGCGCCGGTGGGCCGGGCCTGAGCAGACAGATCCTCCTCCCCGGGCTGCGGAGACGGTTTCTCCTCCCGCCATGGGACAGACCGCACTCGTCCCGGACACTCCAGCCATGCCACCAGGGCGGGGGGTCGCTTCCGTTTCCTCTAGGGACCGAGTCTGGTTTTCAAAGGTGAGAGGAGGGAGGGGGAAAGAGAGAAAGAGAGAGAGGGAAAGAGAGAGGAAGAAGGAGAGAGGGAGAGAGAGAAAGAGGGAGAGAGGAGAGAAAAAAGGGAGAGAAGGAGAGAGGGAGAGGGAGAGAGGGGAGAGAGGAAGAGGGAGAGAGGGAGAGAAAAAAGGGAGAGAAGGAGAGAGGGAGAGGAAGAGAGGGAAAGGGAGAGAGAGGGAGAGAGGGAGAGGGAGAGGGAGAGAGGGAGAGAGAGAATCAGAGGGAGACGGAGAGGGAGAGAGAGAGTCAAAGGGAGAGAGGAAGAGAGAGAGTCAGAGGGAGAGGGAGAGGGAGAGAGGGAGAGAGAGTCAGAGGGAGAGAGGAAGAGAGGGAGAGGGAGAGGGAGAGAGACAGAGGGAGGGAGCGAGCAAATGCCTGTGAAAACCATAGGCTGGGAGGTAACTCAGTGGAGCTGGTACTTTGCAGCAGGAGCCCCAGGCTTGCCCCCAGTACCCCCTGGTCCCCTCAAGTACCCCCAAGCGTGGCCCCTGAGCATGTGCCGAGATTAGCCCCAACTACTGCCGGGAACGGCCAGAAACTAGTAAAACACAAATGAGAAAATGAATCAAAGGGCCGGGTTGGAAACCAAGGGAGCGCTTAGAACTGAGCTTCAAGCCCTCGGTCCGCGGCCCTAAAGAGAGACCCGTCCCTGCCGTCGGGCTGCCATCTGCCTCAGACGACGTTCCTGGAAACGAAACATGGAGAGACAGGGGCGAGGCCTGGGGAAATCCGATGACAGTGCAGGGGTGCAGCGGGCAGTCCTCGAGGCATCTGGCAGGCCGTTCCTCCGGGGGACGGGGCAGCGGAGGCAGCCAGGAGGCCTTCTCGCTGGAGGTGGCTGGCTGGGATGACACCCTTGCTCCCGCCTGCGTCTTCTTGTTTTATTGCTTTTTACAACCTGTTCTTTTCAAAGCACTTTTTATTTTTATTTATTTTTTTCCTTCTAGTGAAGCGAGGTAGTTTTTATTGAACAAAACTTACTTAGAAAGATGTGAGTGGGGGCCAGAGCACAGTGGGGAGGGCACTTGCCTTGCACACGGCTGACCCGGGTTCAATCCCCGGATCCTGTATGGTCCCCTAAGCACTGCTAGGAGTTATTCCTGAGTGTAGAGCCAGGTAACCCCTGAGCATCGCTGGGAGTGACCCCACCCAAAAAAATGGAAGAAAGAAAGAAAGAAAAAGAAAAAAAGAAAGAGAAAGAGGGAAAGAGAGAAAGAGAGAGAAAGGAAGAAAGAAAGGAAAGAAAGAAAGAAAAAGAAAGAGAAAGAGGGAAAGAGAGAAAGAGAAAGGAAGGAAGAAAGAAAGATAGAAAGGAAGAAAGGAAGAAAGAAAGAAAGAAAGAAAGAAAGAAAGAAAGAAAGAAAGAAAGAAAGAAAGAAAGAAAGAAAGAAAGAAAGAAAGAAAGAAAAAGAAAGAGGGGCTGGAGTGATAGCACAGCGGGTGGGGCATTTGCCTTGCATGCGGCCGACCCGGGTTCGAATCCCAGCATCCCATATGGTCCCCTGAGCACCACCAGGGGTAATTCCTGAGTGCATGAGCCAGGAATGACCCCTGTGCACTGCTGGGTGTGACCCAAAAAGCAAAAAGAAAAAAAAGAAAAAGAGGGAAAGAGAGAGATAAAAGAAGGAAGAAAGAATGAAAGAAAGAAAAAAAGAAAGAGAAAGAAGGAGAGAGAAAGGAAGAAAGAAAAAAGAATTAAAGAAAGAAAAAAGAAAGAGAAAGAAGGATAGAGAGAGAAAGGAAGAAGGAAAGGAAGAAAGAAAGAAAGAAAGAAAGAAAGAAAGAAAGAAAGAAAGAAAGAAAGAAAGAAAGAAAGAAAGAAAGAAAGAAAGAAAGGAGGAAAGAAAGAAAGAAAGAAAGAAAGAAAGAAAGAAAGAAAGAAAGAAAGAAAGAAAGAAAGAAAGGAAGAAAGAAAAGAAAGAAAGAAAAGAAAGGAAAGAAAGAGATATGTGAGGGGAGAAGGAAAGAAATGTGTAGGAATGTGTGTCCAAGAGGGAATAGAAGCTTGAAAGAGCCAGCAAGGAGACGTGGGAAAAAATGGCTTGAAGAGCAAACCCTCACAACACATTTGGTTTTGCTTTGTTGGCTGGGGGTGCCACACCT